>NC_064920.1:257450589-257750589 GCF_023897955.1 Schistocerca gregaria
GCAGCAGCGGTTGTCTTGCTGCCTGCGATAGGTTGTGCAAGGATAGGCTTTGTTAGTAGTGAGTATCATGCTTGCCAATACCTTGGTGTTGTGCGTTTTGCTGCTCGGCGGCTGGCGCTGGGTGCTGGTACGGAGTCCTCGTTCAGCGTCAGCAACCTGCAACAGTTAGGTTTGTTATTGATCTTGTGTCCGATAGGTCATATACCGGAGACACAGTGTGAGGGAATTTTGGCAGCTTGTTTGTTCGCCTGTGGGCGAGCTCGTCGGTGTCCCTGCTGTGGCCTGTTGGTCGGCTCTAGTAGCAGCTGGTAGTTGCCAGTCAGTGTTGCTGATGTGCAGGGGCTTACCGACGTTTGTCGCTGTTTGCATATGTTAGTTTACCACAGGTGGTTATGCCCTAGCTAGCAGTGTCTTTGGCCGCTTGTGTTTCCACCTGGGTTTGTTGAGAGTTATATTATTGTATATATAAGCAATAATATTTGAAAGCCTTTTCATTGGTTGTCTAGAAGTAACGTAGTGTGCAAAACTACCGCTGTGTAATGATTGTTTATTCTATGTTTTTGAGGAGGAAAACTGTTTAGTGCACTTTTATCTGTTAGGTAGATGCATCTGTATTGTACACGGTCCAGTGATCATAATATGACCACTGCCTTCATTCGACATCAACACACAGTGACCATTCTCAGATGCCTGTTAGCAGTACTAGCAGTGTACTAAAGTATGTCAGCGGGGAGGCGGGGGGAGGGGGGGGATGTGTGAAATAGTGCTGTTGTTTTCATATTGCAGAAAGGGAGTGATGAGTGATTTACCTTACATCCAGAAGGGCATGATCATTGGCTTTCAGGCCAAGGGTGGAAACAATTTCAAAATGACGAAGTCTGCAAATTGTTCACATGCCGCTGTGATGCAAGTATTCCATGTGTGGCAAATTGGCACTATCCAAAACCAGCACTGAGCCAGCTGTGGTACACCATAGGCCATAGATGCCAGGAGACAACAAGAGCTTCGGAGATGTGTACGGGTGAATAGACATGCAGCTGTTTGGTGACTGACTATCCATGTGAACCAAGGGGCTACTAACAGTGTCTTCTCAATGACTGTCCAACAAATGTTGTTGCATATGGGCCTCTGCAGCAGGGGTCTGATTCATGCACCCCTGCTGACCACCACTCATCTGTAACAAAGCCTAGAATTTGCACGCCTGTATTGCTACTGGATGTCCACTGAAAGGCGTTGGGTGGCATTTTCAGATGAATCATGTTTTATGCCCCATGGGACAATTAGCCATTGACGTGCGCAGTCCTGCAACAATTCCCGGAAGGGTCCAGGCCAGAGGAGGGAGCTTTATGGTCTGGGGTTTTCAAGACATTCCCTGGGTGATCTATTACAGTTCTTCTTCTTCTTCTCCTTCATCATTTACTTCCTGGTGTGTCAGTTGCTATTAGTATACTATTAACCAAATGAAATGAAAATACATAATTCTTTGACCTTGCAGAACCTCATTCTGGAAAGCACTATGGATCAACACAATTATGCATCTATCCTTGGGGACCACATCCACATGCTTACAGGCAGTTTGTTGTTTCCTCAGCACAATGGCATCTACCAACAGAACAATGCAACACATCACACAGCTCGCATTGTGCATGCATGGTTCAAAGCGCACCGTGGTGAGTTCACTGTACTCCTCTGGCCACCAAACTCTCTAAATTTAAACCCAATTGAGAATCTGTGGGGCCACTTCGATCATGCTGTTCCCACCTATGTATCCTTCACTGAGAAACTTAGTTCAGCTGGCCACGGCAGACCTTTCAGAATCTCATTGCTGTCTCTCTTTCTGCACGTCTATGCTGTAAAAGATTGTCAATCAGGCTTTTTCAGGTGGTCACATTAATTTGACTAGACCCTGTATAAAATTCTGAAGTGACACCAATGTGAACAATAGGCTCTGCTTGGGAAAAGTTTTTCTACATTTGATGTGTTTTTATTCTGCACTTATTTAGAGTGACCAATTATAGTAGTTATTATTTGGCTTTTGGGTTGCAAGTTTAGGCAGTGATTTATGGTGGATGTTTGTACTTGTGTTATTGAAGTGTAGCTATTCCTTTCCTTATGCACACATAACAGTAGAATATTTCTGCATTTTCTTGGGTAATTTATGAATACACATTTTTTGTGCCCTTGTTGATTCTCAGACGTTGTGCAGTTAGTTGTGATTCTTATTCATTGTTCTTTATATGTGAAGTATGATGCCAGAACCTACTAGAACTAAATCTAAAATTTGAGGACAAATGGAACCTACTTCCAATGAAAAGATGAGTGAAGAAAGGCGTGCTCAGAGTAATCATTCAAGTGTGAGATAGGTGGTAGACAGACATAAATGGGATAATGAAATTCCAGTAATAAGAAGTGGACTAGAAAATGTATCAGGAGATCCAGTATTTGAGAATGATCCTTTTAGGGTGTGATGAGTCACAGCACTCTAGCTTAGTGGTTGATAGTTCAGGTCTAGCGCCCATAACGCAAATGCAAACTGACCCAACTTCTCTTTCCTTCAGTAGCAATACTGTACCTAGGGAAAATTATTCTTTGCAAAATATGCTGGCAACACACATGGAAGGTATTTTTGAGAGGTTGAAAAAAGCAATGCTTAAAGTCAAGATGAGTATACTAACATACTCGGGGAAGAGATTTTAAAAGAAAGGAAGAGAATTTGAAATAATTAGATGTAATAAAGAGATCAAAGAGGAAAGTAAAAAGCTAGAGATGAACTTTCATTTAAGTTAAGTGAGATTAGACGAGAAGTGCATGACGAGCTCACGCCAGAGATTATTTTAGTCCAAACTTGAACATATGGAAACTGCTGAAATTCTGCTGCTGAAGAAACTCGCGACTCAGTGTGAGGTGCAGTTACAAGAATTAGTCATCAATTAGTTTCTTTTAGACTCAGTGTGAGGTGCAGTTACAAGAATTAGTCATCAATTAGTTTCTTTTAAACGACAGTTGGAAGCTCAGCCACTTAAAACTTAAGAAAATTTGAATGCAGTTACAAAACAGGTAGAGGAACTGACTACAGATGTGGCAAAACTGTCCACCAATTCTGATAAAAATTATTATGACAATCAGCCCCTTTTACTGCTTCTGAAGAATTTCAATCATTGCTGTGTTTTAAGGAAGAAGAAATGACTATTAATCAGAAGCATAAATGAGAAGTTAATAAGCTTTCTTGTATTGGAAAGGAATTTGATCAGGGAGGTAATGATATAGACTTAGTAGGTCTGTTATTGGAAATGCTGATGAACAGGCAAACTCATGATGTGGGGGAAGCTTACTCGAGAACTTAATGTTTTTCGAAGATAATACAATTGGGATGCAACTTGTGGTGGTAGAGAGAATTCATACATACGAAGAAGCAATGGGTTATGTCTTATTGTTAGGAAATTAAAAATTGTTTGAAACAAAATACATCCAAAGGAACACCTTCACCAATTTGATTGTTCTCATCCATCTACATAGTCATTTGGTCGTAAATTGGAATTCATGTGCAAATACCTCAAGGGCAAACTTATGTGATTTATATAACACATTTTTGTCAGTTTACTCGTCAGAGACTACACAAGCTTACGTCAGACACAGTGTTATGTTT
Source organism: Schistocerca gregaria (assembly GCF_023897955.1). Classification (NCBI taxonomy): domain Eukaryota; kingdom Metazoa; phylum Arthropoda; class Insecta; order Orthoptera; family Acrididae; genus Schistocerca; species Schistocerca gregaria. The sequence continues at coordinate 257,454,236 of NC_064920.1, forward strand.
AAGAACTTTGAGCATTCTGATTTTTTAAGCCCTGTGCACTATTTCGTACACAAGGTGTGTCAGTATCAGTTTCTGACAAATCCATACAGTCGTGATGAACTAACAAAAAATTGTTGTACCAAACTACAGTTTTGGTTAAAACATGTAATCTTGGTAAGTGATTGTGTTCGGTGACATGTGTTTATAAAACTAGGAATTTGAGACTAATGGAAACAAGTGAGGTTTAAGGAGAGTAAAAGTTCCATAGCACAAATGCTGCTAAGCTTGTGCAGCTAAAGGTGATGTAGTGTTGACATAGGGATTCAACAGCTCTTTTGTTAGTGTACCCACTGGTGAATGGAATGCTCCCAGAAGCATGGAACTTTACTTCTTATTTGGAGTTCATTTCTCTCCTCTTTCATCTTTACTCTCTGCAGTTTAAGAGATTGAGATTTGAACTAGAACTACTGTAAGCTGTTTCATAATGGGAAGCTAATTTTATATTATACACCTTATAGTATCAATTGTGAATCATTTACAAGTCCATGGTAACAGGATGATGTGTTTGACTAATTAATACACCAGAAAACAAGGAAAGGTAAATAAAGGGTTTTGCCTGCTATTCTTACTTTCATCATAAATTTCGGCAAAGTCTGAGTTCAACATGAGACATATAATGTTGAGGGCAAAGTAGCAATATTGAAGAATAACAACAGAGGATTCTTGAGCAGAGATGTAATTCAACAGAGATGTGGATGTATAATGGTTTTATTGTTTACTGCTTTGATATTTTTCATGGCAAGAGAGATGGAATTGTATGTTGATGACTTGTAAGGTATTATGTGATTATTATCATTTCATTTGGTAGGTTATTGGTAAAAATGGGAAGCCCAGGCTAAGCATTAATGAAGCTTAGAGAGGAGTGCCATTCATTGGTAGTTCATTGGTTTGAGTTGCCTGAGACTGCATTCGTGTGTGTGAGTTGCGTTTGTGTGAGTATGTGTCTGCTGTCTATTGTTGACGAAGGCCTTAATGGCCAAAAGCTTTTCTGGTCAGTATGTAATACCAACCTTTCACATACACAAAGCTTTCAGGGAAGTTTTTCTGCTTGGTCATTAATTGGTGTGGCAAAGCTGATCTCAGGTTATTCTACTCTGACATGATCTACCATACATCAAAAGATCCTTTATAAAGATATTGATGATCTAAAATGTTTTTTCTAGTATAAGACTATATTACACATTGGCTCTAAGATTTTAATACACTAATGAAAAGACCATTTGACTGACTCTTGATTGTACCTTTCTTTTTAATTCTTGTAATACATACAACACCCAGTAGATGCCAAAACCATGATGATCCCATTTCCTTTTTCCCTTAGCTTGCATTGTAGATGTATTGTAGTTTGGTATATTTGGGTAGGTAGAAGTAGTGAATAGAAGGGTAATTTAAAAGTAACCCTAACAACATAGTTCTAATTTGGGGTATTTCAATTAATTGAAAATACAGCAAGTATATTAATACAGAATGGCATAATGCTTAAGAAAGTTGTAATAACTTATACGATTTTTCCTAATTACTTTCTTACTAGCTTTTTGAATAAAGATTCTTGATATATATATTTTATTGCTGGTAATTTTCATTTCATTTTATTATGTGATATGTACAAAAATTTATATTAGTATGTTATTAAACTTACAAACATTAATGTAGTGTCTAATTTCCAGTGGTTTATGTTTTATGTATCCTGGACAAGCATGGGTGTGTGGAGATGAACATGCATATGTTACAATGAGATGAGATCATTTGTATGGCTTTAATAGTCGCTGAAACTCGATGCCCAGTTCTGCTACATATAATGGAGGATCAGAGTCGCCTTGGATCTTTGGGTTGTCACTGAAGGAACTGTCTGAACACTTCTGCCCTCGCGAGTTTCCCCTTACTCCACATGTTCCCATCTGTCTGTTCAATTGTGACTACGTGAATCAACTAATTGTATGTCCTCTATAAAAATTCAGTGATATATGTGCTTTTTGTGACATTTTTTATGAGTCAAAACATTTTCACCTTCTATTACATGACTGTGTCCTGTATGTATTTTATGCTTCATTTATTTTAGTGGGTCTGTTTATATCTTTTAAGAAACTTACTTTTTACTGTTAACCATATTGTTGGTGTGCAAAGTAATTCAGCTTAGCTCTCAAGATTTACAGTTTCTTATTGTTGTTCCACTTATTGTGTCATTATTTTACACTTGGGATAATGTACTCAGTGTACAATTTTATGTAAGCTTTTTACTTTTGGAATTAGTTTTGTTAAACTGCTCACAAACAGAACATTTTTTAGTTCTGTGTTCAATAACTAATGACTTAGCTGTCAATACTACATTACCACTATTTGTATTCTTTATGTTTCACATGTCTTCTGCTTTCATAGACAATGACTTTTTTGTTCTAGTCCTTAATTCTTGGGTGTATAACTTTATACATGTTCACATATTAGTACCTTGATTTCTTTTGTGTTGGATTGTGAAAAAGTTTCTTGAATATTCAGTGCTATATTTCTTGACAAGACACACTCTGTGAAATTCTTGCTTGGTGGGTTTCTACATTATAAGAAGTGGCTATTTTCTTTGTTACATTTGCCAAAAAGAATGTCTTTGGCTACCTGAACAGAAACAGATAAGTAATAAGTAATTCTTTGGTTGTCAGAGATTGTGTTGCGAGTAAATGGCATCACTGTCATTCTGCTGCGAGCAGGAGTCTTGTAAGTGGAGACAGTATGAGCAGTGTAGACAGTGGATGCAGCAGACAGACAATGATTTTTGAGATGCTTTCTGGTGTGAATGTGCAATGAGAGGCAAAAAGATTGCCTGGCCTGAATAATTTTAAGTCCAAGAAAAGAGCATTACACATGCCCAAGTTCAGAAATGCCAGTGTTCACAACTATAGTGGTCTGTGGAGCTTCAGTTTGGTGTTTACATCATCAAATAGAAGCAGTATAAAAAATAGTTAGGATACAGTGTATGTTGAAATTCAGTGTAATTGCACTCATCATATTACTTATTTTGAAAATCATTATTTGAGCCTGTAGAATTGGTTGAAATATAAGAACTGTATGTCGATAGAATTACTAAAACAATGAGTGTTTCACATGTGTTTCAGTGGCTGAGTGGATAGGCTAACAGTTTATGAAGATAAAGGATGAGCATTCGAATCCAGCTGGAGTCACTTGTCAATTTTTTAAAATTTAGACTTGTGCAGGTAATATTTTAACCTTAATTTGCTACAAGTTGTGCAGTTGTAAGTTTTTCTAGGTTCCACATTGTTTAAAAAGTTCTATTTCATAATAGTCTAATCTTGAAACAACAGACAAATGCATGTATGTATTTGTAATTAGTTTGACCAGCACCTGGAGTCTCTATAGTTTTCAGTTAAGAGAAACATTATCAGTTTTTTCTAAGGCTTTACATGTAATGTAGATGAGTGAGTGTGTGTGTGCCATCCAGTATCTGTTGTTTCCAGTTTAATGTTCATTCTTCAACTATGGTAGGCCTATTCAACTGTTATGCTGTGCTGGAGAGAGAGAAAGAGAGAGAGAGAGAGAGAGAGAGAGAGAGAGAGAGAGAGAGAGAGAAAGGCAGGTCAGTGGTATCAGTTTACTGTAGTGGTAGCTGTAGTATATGTCAGATTGAATCTGACCACTGTCTTATTTTTATTTTTTTTAGTCATGACACAAATGTTTTGTGCTTTATTTACTTTTTTATTAAATTATATATTCTTTTTTAACTTTTTTTGTTATTCTCTTCAGTAAATAACTAATTATGATTTGTAACAATGGAAACAATCAATTATTCATAAAACTATTTAATTGGATAGGTAAAAAAATCTACTTACCAAGTCGTGGCAGAACACACACATAAGAGACTGTTGTAGTTGGCAAGCTTTCGGAGCCAGTGGCTCCTTCTTCAGACAGAAGGGTTGAAGGGGGAGGAAGAAGGGTGAAGTAAAAGGACTGGTATAGGAAAAGAGGTAGATTTCGGCATCAACTGATTAGGTAGATTAGACGATTTTATTGTTCCAGCAGTGTTTCAAATGAGGTACGAAAATGTGCTGATTTAATTACACCAAACCATTGGTTGTATTCATAATCCATCTGTGTGCTGAAAACATATCTAATGGCAGATTAAAACATCCAGTAGTGAAACCCATCTATAAAAATGGATACGTATAAAAAGCTTTTAACTGCAGGCAGAATAATAATATTGTTATTGTCTGTGAACTAATCTTTCCTTTGACTAGAGAAGTTGAAGCATTGTGACATTAGAGTCATATACGTTTAGTAATAAGTTCACAGTAGTAAATGGTCATATTAACAGTATGAAATATTATAGTTCAACTGCACTCAGAAAGGTGGAAAGTTTCAGTTGGTTCCAAGGTATCTTATGTTTTTGACCTACGAAAATATTCATTCATTAAAAGTGAGCTGTAGGAATCTTGCAACATAGACACACATCACACAGAAATATCTATATATGTATTGAGATGGTTTTACTCACTTCCCATTAATTTATCTTAATGGTATTTGTTTTTGATAACAAAAATCAGTTTCAGTTAACCCTTTCGTGGTCGATAGGTCTCACGAACTTTGAGTGCCAGTTCGAGTGTCGGGATATATGTTACCCAGCTCTGCACGGTGCTGTCATCTAGGGACGACTGTACTGAACCTGAGAAAAAATCGGGACTGCACTGCAAAGGCAGGAGTGCTAGTTCTGCAAGGTTCACAGAAGAGCTTCTGTAAAGTTTGGAAGGTAGGAGACGAGATACGGGCAGAAGTAACGCTGTGGAGATGGGGCGTGAGTCGTGCTTGGGTAGCTCAGTTGGTAGAGCACTTGCCCACGAAAGGCAAAGGTCCCGAGTTCGAGTCTCGGTCCGGCACACAGTTTTAATCTGCCAGGAAGTTTCATATCAGCGCACACTCTGCTGCAGAATGAAAATCTCATTCTGAGAACAAAAGTTGTTTGCACTGCTTGTGGTGTTCCACTTTGTGCCACACCATGTTTTTCCAAGTTTCATGGAATGTAAAGTTTTGTAATGTATCATGAAAACCGAAATGTAATGAATATTTTTTACACTGACTCTACACATATAAAAAGATTATATGCATGTATAATTTGTTGTTATTTTATTCTCCACAAACTCCAGTTTATGGCTAAAAAAATAAAATTACAAAATAAGTCAGTCTGCAGAATAGGTATCTCGTGTTGGTTCATGGGACATATGTGTCCCACTTCCTGTTGTGAAAAAATGGAGAACTTAAAAAATATTTTGGTGGTGAAAATATAATAATGGGACTGAAAAGAAAACATTATCACCTTAATATTTTAAAAATCTGTAAAAAATGAATTTTACCCATGAAAGGGTTACATTGCAGTTTATGCAATTACAATAAGAGATAAAAATAGAATTTAAATGTAGACTTTGCTTCTTTGTCTGCAGTTTGGGGCAGGCATGTATATTGTAGTTCATGGGTCTTACAAGCATTTCTAAGAAGTGACTATTTGATTTGTACATTTGCCACAGACAGCGTCTTTGGGTATCTGAGCACATTGGTTACATGTAACTCTTTGGTTACCAGCGGTTATGTCAGGAGCAGATGATGTCACTGTTGTTCTTCTGCAAGCAGGAGTCTCTTCTAAATTGTCTGAGAGTGAGCAGTCAAGATGGCGGTCATAGCAGACGGGATAATTTTTGAGGTGCTTTCCAAGGTGACTGTACATATTTGTGTAATTCTCTGTTTTAAACTGATGTCCATCAGTGATCCATACACAATATTTATCATGTCAAATCTAATTCATCCACTGGGAATAATGTTCGCCATATCTGTGGCATTAGATATGCCACACAAGTCCTGGAGATCATGCCAAATGGCATGTACTTTAAGGAAATCAGTCTTCATTGGCTGGGAACAGGTTCACCAAACACAGTGTTTTGGGCTATTGAATTGGCGAGAGCCACCTTTCCTCCTTAATCCTATATGCCTGCTTCATTGTTCACCACAAGATATGACAATGGAATGTTGTGCATCACAGGAAATGGAGATCTTGGCTTAACTGTCTGAATTTCAAAGATGATGCAAAAAACACTCCGTACGCTCAAGGTTAGCCTTTGGGTAGTACTGACATCCAACTCATTAAGAGAAATTATAATTTCAGCCCTCTTAAAGAAGTACAGTCCAAGATATGAATAGATAATGATAAAAGAACACAAGTCAACTGCTGGAATGTGTTTTTAATTACAAAGAGAGAAGAAGGTACACTGAAAGAAGCTGATACCTTCCATTATTTATAAGGCTTCTTGAGCAGTACCGCAGGACTCCTGAAATAGTGAAGTGTCTACAAAATGAGACACACAAAAATAAAACACTGCTGCACAATACAAAACACCTTGGTGAGTGAACAAATGTGTCAGCATTGCACAACATTCTAAATTTTAGCAAAATGAACCTAAAACCAGTGTATTAGGGAAGAGTGGGAGGCTGATGAACTGACTGATGTACATAAAATTATGAAAAAAGTCTATGGAAAACTGCAAAAGATAGCAATATTTAATCTGACTTTTGGCATACCTGTTCTTCCTGTATATATAACATCACAGTTTCTCTGCTTAAAAACCTCATCCTTCATGCTAAACCCTTTAATATGTTCAAAAAGCAAGCATTTTGGACACATTACACAGCCTTGTAAGGGCTAGGAAACTCGCAGATATAGTCCAAAACTGACGTTGAACTTGGTACCAGAGGTACATCTCCGTCTTTCAGTGCAAACTATGATAGACATCATGCTGGCTGGAGTTGTGATAGTCCTGTATATGGAGGAAAAGACGACTCGGGAAATTAAAGTGGCCACAGAGTGAAATGTAAAAAGGTTATAAGGCACAACACCCATATAGCTCTGCAACTTCATTTGTGACTACTGTGAAAACATGGTGCAAAAAGTTAGCATGATGAGACAGACAGAGACCAGTAATCAAAAAGAAATGCCCTTATAGAGATACAATAGCTACAAGCAGCTTCCATCCTCCACATAGCCAACAAAAGCCAAAGTTGTGATTAGTACACAGCTAACCACACCTACACAAATAACAGACAGGGCCAAACCTACTATGTCTGCACAAACGTTAAGTCCCCAGTCTCATCTTGGAAAGTTACATAAAGTACAATAATCAAAATACCTACAAGACCAAATCTAAAGCCACCAAATCACTCAACTCTAGCTGTATGTGGCAGTTCTGATGACACTGCTGAAGTAATTACAGACTATGAAGTTAATAAAATAGAAAGAAACTTCCACATGGGAAAAATATATTAAAAACAAAGATTCCAAGACTTACCAAGCGGGAAAGCGCCGGTAAACAGGCACAATAAATAAAACACACAAACACACACACAGAATTTCTAGCTTTCGCAACCAACGGCTGCTTCTTCAGCAAAGAGGGAAGGAGAGGGAAAGACGAAAGGATGTGGGTTTTAAGGGAGAGGGTAAGGAGTCATTCCAATCCCGGGAGCGGAAAGACTTACCTTAGGGGGGAAAAAGGACAGGTGTACACTCGCACACACACACATGTTCGGATGGATATGTGTGTGTGTGCGAGTGTACACCTGTCCTTTTTTCCCCCTAAGGTAAGTCTTTCCGCTCCCGGGATTGGAATGACTCCTTACCCTCTTCCTTAAAACCCACATCCTTTCGTCTTTCCCTCTCCTTCCCTCTTTCCTGAAGAAGCAGCCGTCGGTTGCGAAAGCTAGAAATTCTGTGTGTGTGTTTGTGTGTTTTATTTATTGTGCCTGTCTACCGGTGCTTTCCCGCTTGGTAAGTCTTGGAATCTTTGTTTTTAGACTATGAAGTTAGCTAGCCAAGCCCCGCACCCAGTCAGCCAATCAGTTCAGGCTCTGTGACTTAGTCGAAGGGTAAATGGAAAAACAAAGACAAACCTCATTATTAAGACGGCTGCTATATATTGCAGCAGAACATAAAACTAGTTTAGGATACCAGAAACTGAAACTCATAGCACATGAAACACTTTAAACTTATTGAAACACTTCTGCTACAGGGCTATAATCTCCAATGCAATGATGACCTTAGACAAAAGACCGTGGAAGCCTGGCTGAGACTGTAACAGATACTAATCTTCTGCTGTACCCCTGATTACAGATGGTCAAGCAGATGCAGTTGAAATTTGTGTCAGATGCAGGATTACAATGTGCACTCAGTACTTACCATCTAAAGAAGCATCACATTACAAGACTATCAAAGACCTTGTAATATAACTTTCCCAGCCATTTCTCTACTGGGAGATTTAAATGCACACAGGGTCAGTTTAAGACAAGACAAATACAAGCTGCTGCTTTGGGTGCCAAGCTGAGAGGGGAACCACAATTATAAGATTTCTACACAGGATATATCACAATTAGAAGTGACAGGCTTGAGGTACTGTGCTGACAGGGACAGGGGCAGGGGCAGAAGTCAAACTTGAGACAGCCTTATGACACAGGTGCCCTGTATCCTCAACACTGGCAACCACACACATTTCAGCACTGCTAGTCATTCACAGCCATAAACCTCACATTCTTCTTTCCTACCATTGTATATTCTGCTCATTGGGAAGATACTGATTACCTTCAATCCAAAGATCACTTCCCATTCTGCTCTGTCTACCAGCTGGAGCAGTCACCAATATGGGTAATCTGCAAATTAAACTGGATGCTGTATAGCCATCTGACTGTTTTTGAAAACCAAGACAGCATCTAGGAATAGGTGGAGCACATCACAGCCATTCCCAAGTCCTCAGACAGGACAAAGCCTGTACCTGGGTGGAGTGATGAGTGCTGCTCAGCAATTTGAGTCTGGTAAGCTGCTCCACAGTGGTTTAAATACCTATCAACAAATATTCCATACAGGTATGGGAAACTGTCAAGAGAATTACCGGTAAATACAGAAGCCGTACATAACATCAGTGTTGAGGCTAATGGGTCTACAAACAACATGGGACATCACTCAGACAGCAGCAGAGCTATTTGCAATGGCTATTGCTTCTGTCTATCATGCTTCAGCGTACTGCTGCTACCGTGCAACTATGGAAAGGGTTGAAAAGGACTTATCTATTATGATTTATATAACCACCCCTTTTCCTTGTGGGATCTGGAATCAGTGACTGTGTAATGCCTGTGATAATGCACCCAATCACAACTGAATCCAACATAGTGTGCTAAGACACTTTCACACAGAATCAAAGGAAATCCTCCTACAATGTTTTAATTTGATACAGCACAAATGACAATTTTCTAACTCTTGCAGGCAAATAATTTTCATATATCTCCTCAAAACAGAAAAAGGACATACACGGCCCAGTAGTTACAGAAGCATCACCTAACTAGGTTTGATGGAAACATCCTGGGTTGAATAGTTAACCTTCACTTGATCTCAAGACTAGTGACCAGACTCTTAGTGCAGGTTCAGATGGTATTGATACACTGTCAACAGCTTGATGCTGCTGGATGTGGCTATAAAGCAAGCTTACCCAAATAGACAACATTGTACAGGGACATATTTTGAAACAGATAAAGCATACGACACTATCTTGTGAACTATACTCTACGTCACCTCTATCAACAGGGTTCCAAAGCCATCTGCCTGTGTTCATTCGGTCCTTTTTTCCATGACTCTTTTTAAAAAAAATGCCACATTGGTGAAGTTCTGTCTGATATTTTGGTGTAGGAAAATGGTATCCCTCAAAGTGTTTTGACTTTTACTTTCTTTGCCATCACCATAAACAGTATAATATCAATAATATGGAGTCACACGCAATGATTCTCATTTGTGGCTGATTTTGTAGTTTTTTTTACTCCACCTCCAATCTTGAAATGGCAATTCATCTGTTGTCTACAGTTGGAGCTTGTAGGACTGGGCTGCAGAGGTAGGTTCATTTTAATAATTCCCATAATATTTGTAATTTAGCTCACTTGTAAATGAGGGACACTATTATGTATTTCAAATACTAAATGAGGTTCCCAGGCATCTTATTTGAATCAAAACTGTCATGGTTATCACACCTAAAGGATGCAGGCAAGGACCCTGAAGGCACTACAATCTTGCAATTCTTAGCCATGGTCATTGGGAAGAGACAATGCATATAAGCTCCAGTTCTATAAGACTTTTATGAGACTCCAACAAAATTATGGGTGCACAGTGTACAGAAGAGAAAGACCTACTTACCTAAAACTCATTGCTACCAGTGTTTGCAGAGAAGTCTAAGCAGGGTGATCCTCTTGGTCAATGTGTGATTTTCTCTGATTGTGTCCTGAAGATCTGGCTATGTGAGTAGTTCACTGCATATGATGCTAGATTGCATGCAATCTTGAGATGAGATGTATCCAGACTGCAAACTCCCTCATCTGGTCATCTAGTGCCCTCCAGTCTCCTCAAAGCTTGTAATTGATTGATTTATTGGCCCATTTCATCATTTTTTTACATAGTTACAAATTGGTATTGGACAAGTCAATTTGTGTGAGATGGTGAGATAAGACAACATGAATTTATGTGATGATTATGAATTGTATATCTACTACAATTTAAATAAGTTTACACACATAAAACTGTAAGAGTTGCACGTGAAATATAGCAAAGTGGAGCCATTGCACTTGCTACCATGCGACTCCTCTTAAATAACAATTTTTTCCATATCTTTTATCTGAATCTATTTATACAGACTAGTGTGTAAGTAGTCTGTACCTAAATTGCTACAATATTGCTCATACAATGTTTTATGTAATTTTATTATCCATGTGATAATTTACAGTTGGCTGGTTATCGTAGTGTACTTGATTTTTTAACTATATTAATTAGGAGGAATTGGCAACCGAAATTGTTACTACAGTATCCAATGGAAAATTCAACCAATCTAGTCAGTAGGTTTGAGAGTACTGACACCACTAAAAACTGAGTACCTTAAATAATATTCATGATTGAATATTCAACATAACAAAAATTACTTTTGACATTATACTAGTTAGATCCCATGATTTGACATACTTTTATCATTCTCATTACAGCACTAAACAGCCATCGTTCCACAATCACACCCAGTCTTTTTACTTCTCTCCTTTTCCACTATCCCCACCCACTCCCTTGCCCTCTGTGTAACCTGCAGCACTTCACTGCAGCCGGGTGGTAGCATTGATATCTCGCGACGTTTCGGGAAGTGTCATACTACCCAGTGAGATATCAAAGCTACCACTCGGCTGGAGATCCGAGAAACCTTCAACAACAGTTTATTCCGGGAAAGCCTACAATCGCACAATGTAAACTATATTATGAATTGACAATTAGTGAAATTTGGTAAATGAGGTTTACTTATTATGATGTTCCATAAACTCAGACAAAGAATAAAAGCGGTGGTCAAGCAAAAACTGTTTTAACTTTATTTTAAATGCATTTAATGTTGCTATGCATTTTAGATACGATGGCATATGGTTATATAACATAGCTCCAGAATGATACACTCCTCTGTTGCATAAATTTGTATTTACTGTGTTCCTGTGTAGGTTCATCTTCTGTCTAGTTTCATGTGTGTGTATATCATAGTTGTATTTGAAGAGATTTTCCTGTTTTAAGATGCTCCCTTTTGTGAAAATTAGTATTTCATATATATACAAACAAGGCCATGGCAATATTTTCAGAGTTTTAAAAAGGGGTCTACGGGAATCCTTACATTTAGCTTTTTTTATCACCCTGATAATCTTTTTCTGTATTTTAAATGTTTTTGTAGTATTTGTGGAATTCCTCCCAAAAATTATTCTGTACATAAGTAGCAACTGTATACTGCAATGATACATTGTCAGCACTGATGAGCAGCTTGTATTTTGAGTGAGGATCCTAACAGCATATGCTAGTGAATTCAGTCTCTTATTTAAATTGTTTAGTTGTACCTCCCACTTCAGATCTGCCTGAACATGTACACCTAGAAATTTTGTATGACTGACCTTCAACACATTTTTTTCCTTCGATAGTGAAAACAGGTTTTGCAGAATGGAGGTTTTGTGTGGTATGAAAGTTAACTGACACAGTTTTTTCAGAATTTATGATGAGCCTATTGGTCTTGAACCAGTGTGTTAGGGTACGCATAACTGATACTGCAGCCTCCTACAGATTTTCCTCATTCTGTGATTTAATTAGAATATTAGTGTCATCTGAAAATAGTACAGTGGTTCCATCATGCATTTTACTAGCCAAGTCATTTACATACCGCAGAAATAGGACAGGTTCTAGAACTGACCCTTGTGGGACTTCATACTTGATTTTTCTGCTCATCACTGCAAAAACTAGATATTTTTTGTGTTTCACTATCTTTGTGTTTTATTACTGTAATCTGCTGACAATTACTGAGGTACAACTGGATCCACTTTTCAGCCTGGTCTCTAATTCCATAATTACTTTATTTACATAAGAGAATGCCATGATCAATTACATCAAAGGCTTTACTTAGATACAGAAATATCCCAGATACATGTTTATCATCCACTGCTTTTAATACTTCATTTAAGAAGGCAAAAATTGTTGACTTTCCAGCTCTGAACGCATGTTGGGAGTCACTTATCAGCCTCTTTATTTAAGAAATCTGTTAATCTTCTACAGAACATTTTTTCCATAATTTTGCTGAAGCCTGACAAAACGGAAACTGGTCTATGATTGGCAATCTCACTTTTTGCACCCTTCTTATGCAAAGGTATTACTTTTGCAGTTTTTAGATTGTTTGGAAATACACCACTCTCAAAAGATGAATTTACTATGTCTGTAAGTGGTTCCACAATAAATGTTGCACTAGCTTCGATAATAGCATCTGATATCTCATCAACACCCACTGAATATTTAACAATAAGAGGTAATGCTTTATGATTCTTTGACAGTTCCTCAGGTGTTGCTGGATACAGAAATAGTGTGTTTGAATGAATTTTTTGATCTGAGTGACTGGTTGGCTGTTTGTCATGGTGTGTATTTATTAACTGCTGTGCTGTATTTGAGAAATAATTGTTGAAAGCACTAGCAACATGTTTGGGGTCAGTTAGTTTATGTTTATTCATAATCAGCTCTATATTACTGTGATTAACTGGCCTGGTACCCATTTCTTTGCTTATAATTTACCGGGTTGCTTTAGTTTTATTCTTGGAATCACACAATATTTTGTCATATTCTAGCTTTTTTGCTTTTGAAATAACTTGTGTTAGTATCCTTTTGTATCTTTTGAAATATGCAGTAAAGTCAGAACTGGTATTTTGCTTGGAGTACTCATACAATCTCCTTTTATTTTGACAAGATATCCTTATCCCTTTTGTAATCCACCTGTTTTTTTGTTTTTAGTAGTAGAGTTCAACATAGTTGTTTTCCTGGGAAACGCCATTTATGTTTGAATGTAGCCATAAACTTATATTTCTCATTATCTCATTACCGTCATATACATCTTTCCAACTTTCACCCTCTAGGAGAGAACAAAAATATTCAAAATTTTTTATACTGAAATTCCTTACAGTGTGTTGTATTCGACTGGGAATTTGGTGTCCTGAAACATTCATTGCAAGAATTTGAGCATAGTGATCGCTAAAACCCATGTTTACAACTTGTGAGTTATAGGCATATTTGGACATATTTATCAAGATCTGATCAATAATAGATGCAGAGGTAGGTGTTTCTTCAGTTGGTTCAGTTACCGTTGGACTGAGTTTGAACGATTGTAGTAAATTTATAATGTCATCTCTGAATTTATTGAATTTTGAGAAATCAATATTAAAGTCACCACATATAATTATATTTTTCTTGGGAGAGTGAATTTCTTCCAAAAGTTCCTCCATGTGATTGTAAAACACTTTTTTGTCTCATCTCGTGACCTGTATACAGAAATAGTCAACTGTATTTTGCCTTGATAGTTCAGCAATAGAGAGTTCTATATCTTTTTCAAAGGACAGTTTATGGTATTTAGTTACACTATTGAATTCAATGTTTTCTTTAACAAATATACAAGTACCCCCATGACCCAGCAGATAAAGAAGTCCGCAATATCCAGGATTACCCCCCCCCCCCCCCCCCCCTACACTTACAAAGATTGGAGAAGCGGGCATTATTCTTCTGGGTACCAAGGCATATTTAAATTCAGGGATATGAATCAGCATATGTAACAGGATGGAGGTGCACAGTGATAATAAGCTGGTGTGTCATCCCCCTGCATACTGTCACCTCACTGTTTATGTGCAGTATCACACACAGACAAAAAGAGGAATGGCTGGAAATAACAGACAGTAAACAGTGCCTAATAGGGCTAATTTTAATACTGCGTGAAATATCTTGCTTACAAAAATATTGGGGAGCAGTTTTTAATGTCTTCATAGGGTGACTAGACCAACCTTTTTAAGTGATCAGGCAGCTATAAATCCCTGTATTATTGTATAATCAATGTTTTAGAAGAGAATTTAATATCACTGAACTAAATTTTACAGTCTCTTGTAAGTTAAATTAGTGTGATAATGCTGATGGAGAAAAGTGAGACTGAAAGGATGTGAGTGCATTTTCAAGCAAGGTTGAACTATTACCTCTTTTTAACATTTTGGGCATTTTAACCACATTCACCTACTATTGTACGAGCACTTATAACCTAGCAATTGAATATCCATAAACAACAAACACACTGCTGTTCATATGTATTTAACATGTTCACTGTCATGTGGCTGCTTCTGGCCACAGCGACACTACGTGCCTGATGACGAGTGGCTGGTGGCAGACACAGCAGAGCCTCAAGCCTAACACCATGTGTCTGGCCTGTTGGCGAAACATCCATCACTAAGCTTGCGGCAGTCAATGTATTAATTGCTTATTATTAATTCCTATGCTTGTTGCCACTTACTGGAAGTAACCATTGAATATGTTACCAATAATTTCAATGTGTTATTTCCACCACATTTGTTAGCTAGGAACTGAATTTTTTAATACACCTATTTTTGATTATCACACTCTTAATAATGTTTCATATTGTTTTTGATTTGTTCTTTGAGGTATTATTTTTCTAGAAACTGTAAACATTTTTTTAGTTTTGAAAACAATGAAGGATTCAATATCATTATTTGGAAATTACTCAAATTATAGCTGTTATCTACCATACTACAAGACACACTTGAAAAGAAACAAGTTTTTCAATAAACAGCATTGGTACCAATTTCAAAATCAACCTGAAAAGAGCATTATAAAAAATAAATCACTACCCATATAGTTAAAATAATTTTATTCAAAACAAGGTCCTCAGAAAATAATACAATTTCTGTCAATGTATAATTATTTTTCAGAGTTTGTCAAATATAGCATTTGAGATTAGAGGCACAAATACAGTTTACAACCATTACTGTTTCAGGAACATCTTAATTTTCCTGCAAATAAAACCTATATTATAACTACATTAGGAAACATATGGCCTATGCTTCTGACTATGAAAGAAATAAGTTACAAATTCCTAATGAAAAAAATTGAGAGTTGGTCAAACTCTCATTTCTTTTTAGTTAGTGTACAGGAATACTTGTCAATATACTGGTTCATTTTATAGCAGTTTGTAAAGTTCTTTTAAGATGCCATTTCATTTTATCTTCAGTGTAAACCACAATTTAGGTTCTGCCACACCGTTTTGGAGAGAGTATAACTTTTACAGTAGGCGTAAGTACCTTTACAAACATCAGAAACTGCAGGTTGCATCGCAAGTAATCCAGACAGCATTTTTCTTTGTGTCAATAATATATCTAGATTACTCTATGTTGTAGCATCTTATATATCTATTTCGTAATTTACACCTTGGTTCCAAGTTTTGTGGAATGTGTTTCCCAAGTGTTACACACTGTTATCATTTTTAATATCATTTCCTGGTAACAATTTCATATTAATCTCCATTTGTCTTCTAGTGTTCATTTTTACTGTTACAGACATTTAACAATGAAATGGCTAACCACAGTAAGTAATCTAACATTATAATCTTTGTTAATGTCATATAACAGATGTGAATTTTTTGTCACACTAATTTTCTTTTTGCAGGTAAATTAGTCTAAGTCAGTTCAGTAATCCATAGATCATTTGTGCAATTTCTGAGCACAGCCACAGGTGAACCAATTATCCATAAAATAAATTTCACACTGACTTATACTTAATAAACAAAAATTGATGTATTTGCCTTTTAAATTAATTGTGATCGAAGTTGAAAAATTTTATTTTCATGATAAATGTAAATACATTAGACTTTCATGCTACTAGTTTCCAAACAAACTTTCATATACAGGATAGAAGGAGCTGCCAAGGAAAGTAATTCCAGCTCAGATTTAGCAAACTGGTTAGATACACTCTCCTTCAAAATGCATAACTAGTGCCACTGCACCAAAACTACATTTATTACAACATTATTCCATTTCCTAAGTAGAGGATAATATTTATGCAGAGAATCACTTAATACTTGCTTGATAGGTTCTCGGGAATTACGCCAGATAATATTGTAGAAACAGCACAATATTTCAGCGAGACAACTGCCCGCCATCTTCAGGTGCTACTGTCGCATCGCTGCGAAGGTTGCCAATTTATATACTGGCTTTCTAGAACAGCGCACGCGCGAACGGGGTCCGTCGCTCCCGGCCGCATTTTCCCACGCCGCGGCCCACTTCCGCAGACCGCAACCTGTTTCTCCAGCATAGGGCTCTGGTATTCAACGCTGTCTATGATTGGTCTTCGATGACATTATGCCCCGCTGGCGCCTGCGCTGTTCTAGAAAGCCAGCATATAAATTGGCAAGCTTTCAGCGTCACAACAGTAGCACCTGAAGATGGCGGGCAGTTGTCTCGCTGAAATATTGTGCGGTTTCTACAATATTATCCAGCGTAATTCCCGGGAACCTATCAAGCAGATGCAGCACCAGGAAAGCCTCAAACAGTACACTTAATATTTGTTTTTCAAAAGTGTTAGTGTTAAATTATTCCACTATCACTTTTCGAACAATATTGATCAAAATACTTGTGACATCTGCAAAAGGTAGTAACACCCTTATGGCACAAACTCCCTACATTACAATAAAAGCATTCTTGAAAATGATTTTGCATCTACAAACTACACTGATATGCTTGCATACAAGCAAATCTCTCATACTATTACTATTCACTTCAAGATTAATAATAATGTCTCTTCAAAATAAGAAAAACACTTTTACTGATTGTATTACGCAGAAATGACTCAAAATCTACTTCAAAACAAAGTGCATCAGGCAAAAGGCAAACTAATTTTTTCTGAAATGAGCATACAGTCAGGTTATTTGTAAGTGTCCATCATCAAATAATAAATGCGATGGCAGTTTACAGGACGATGGATGCAGAATTGTTTGATACTGATTTGAAACCCAGATGAAAACTTTTTCTTGATGGCTCACCTTCTTTGCAGGAGTACCTAAGCCCATTTCATTGTGATGGTGCAGTTTCTGAACTTATTAAAATATTATTTTATATTCAGGACTCCTGCCTGTTACCTCACCCATTCATTCATCCTACATAGGATTTTCCTTACTATCCTATAATAATTGCAGGTGAACAATAAGATATTTCACAACAGTAGATAATGGACACCACCTTCCCCATTATGTGTCTATGTGTAGTAATTTGAAATTAAAATCATATACACACAATTCATTTTATTCATGTGTTTAAATATCACAAACGTAATATAGTAACATGTTTTATGATAATTTGAGAACGTATCCGCAGTTCTATTGAGTACGAAGCTAAATGAGCAAATGAAATAAAATGAATGCTTCACTACTACAGTTTCCCCAGATTTTCTTTCATTTTGAAAACCTGCAGAATAATTATGCAGATGGTTCAACAAAAACAATATGCGAATTTCTTCATTGCCAATGAGAATTCTTATTGTACATGTATTCAAAGGATTTTTTTTACTGGGAGGTAGTAACAGTGACAAAATAAAACTGTGTTTATATTAATACTGTTTAAAATCACTGTGAATAACATGGGCCATGAATTTTATTTGACAATTCTCCTGATGCAGCTGCAACAATACTCCACAAGGATCTAAGTATCCCTCCCCTTTCTTCCCTAATACCTTGCATGTTTTGCATCATTACTATGTATGGATCTGTTTATCAAATCAGCATCCTGAACATTTGATTTTGTTCTGAAACATCTAAAGTGGATTGACACATCTACTACTTATGAGCAGGTTCATAATAGAAAACTAAAGAAGGTTATCATTGCCATGTTACGGGGAAGGTGACAGTAGTCACAAGAGAAGACACGGAAAATCAATTTATTTTGACCACTAACTTGCGCTTTTCCTTGCTTTCCTGCATACAAGGTACAAACATTTAAATGTAAAGTCAAGTTAGTGCCTAATCTTCCATTTTAAGCAGTAACTGTAATATAACTACAACAAATGAAACCACTCATTTTTTTATTTACATCAATGCTTGATAAAAATCATAATTAGTCAGGATCTAATGTGCTACATTATTATTTTGAAATTTTCCTTAGAATGGTATTTTACAATAGTAAATAAATGTTTGGCCTAAATCAGCAACATTAACACATTATCAGTAACTTAGTTGTTATTTGATATGCAGTCTTAAGTTTGTGCCTGCAGTGCAACTTCATTCTTTGAATGTCTGCTACCTAATACATGATCCCTCACATTTTCGACAGTTGGTGGAATTGGACAAACACACAAGTTACACACGATAGCACCTTTGCCCACTGATAAATACCGCATTTGACTATACAGTGAGACTGAAAGATGTTGAATGATTTTTGCAAGCTGGACATCTACTGAAGGGATATTTTCTTTTTGCTCAGCAGAAGTGGGAGATTGATTCTCAAAAGTCTTAAATAGTCTGGTCAATGCACTAGCAACACTTGGCGTATGACCAATATTTTTCTGTACTTCCTTACCAGGTACCCTTAAAAAGTTCTTATGATAACTTCCTGCCACGTGTTCCGCAAAATTTTTGGGACTAGGCAACTTTTTCTGACATACCGTGCATATGAAGCCTTTTTCTAATGGCTGTATACAACTGAATTCTCGAGTTTTGTACTGTTCACCAAGCTGAGGAGGAGTCAAATTAACTCTGTTAGAAGCTTCCTGAGATTTAGTCAAATTCTGTACCTGTCCCTTTTTCTCCTGTATTTCTTTTTGCACAGTAATCAGTTTGCTTGGCTTCCCTCTGCAACACCCATCCTGGTTATGTAATGCAACAGATAAATCTAGGTCCTGGTTGTACATAGTTATAGCCTCATTACAGTTTCCACATATATATCTAAAATCACTTTCTCGTGTTTTAAGATTCTCAGTTGGTTTTATAAGTACTTTTTCATCATGTGATATTGTTCTGTCTATCTTCTTGTCTTCATGATTGACTTTTTCTTTCTGGTACTCTTCTGCTGGGATGTGGGTAACATCTTCCCAATTCCTTTCTGGTGATTTGTTAAGCACTTTCTCCTCATTAGATATCTTTTGTTCTATGGTACTTTCTTCACAAGTTATATTTTCTTGCTGGTTATGCTCACTTACATCTTGTGCAACAGCTTTGCTCTCGACACTTGGATTTGATGCTTTGTTATCACCACCACCACCATCAACAGCAGCAGTAGCAGTTGTAATCTCATTTTTGAGAATAGTAAGTTCACTGTAGAGAATAGTCAGCATGCCACCAATATTGAATAATCTTTTATTGATACTGTCACCTGCGGGTCCAGCCTCAAAATATGGCAGTAAAGCTTCATAAACCCTTATGCAAGAAGTGAAAGTATCAGTTGTGTGACACACACGCTGATAAAATGAATTGTTTTTTGACAACTCTGCTTCAATCATTTTGTCACCCAGTCTGCAGAAAGATTGCTTCCTGACTACTAGAACCTGAAATCAATACCAAAAAGTTGCCATTAAGAGTAATCCAAACCTTTATTCGCAACTTATTTGCTATTACTGCTGTCTGTAACTGTGAGATTACAGGTCAAAAATGTTCTTTTTTTCAGTTCCATCTTCTATATTCTAGAAGCATTTGTAGTTGGTTAATTGCAATACTTAGTCTGGTGCATAAGTTTGTAGCATTTTTGCTTTGCATGTTGGTATTCTGGTTGCTGAGTTTATTTATCACCTGTCATTTTTATTTGTAGTTCACTGCCAGCCGGTGTGGCTGTGCGGTTCTAGGCGCTTCAGAGTGGAACCGCGTGACTACTATGATCGCAGGTTCGAATCCTGCCTCGGGCATGGATGTGTTTGATGTCCTTAGGTTAGTTAGGTTTAAGTAGTTCTAAGTTCTAGGGGACTGATGACCGCAGATCTTAAGTCCCATAGTGCTCAGAGCCATTTGAACCATTTTTGTAGTTCACTGGTGCTATTTCAGTTTACATTTTGTCATTTGGAGATAGTGTAGAAGCTGTGGATGCTAGAAAATAGGGTGCCAAGTGGAGAAATCAGAGCATTTTTGACATATTCTTCTGCTTGATTTCAATAGAGGGGTGACAGCAGCAAAGGCAGCCAGAAACATTTACACCATGTGCGGGGGATAATGCCACTGGACAGAGCATGGCAAGAAAATGGTTTTCTCAGTTTAAGGAGGATTGTTTTGACATTAGTGACTCTCCACATTCAGGAATACCTTTGGAGTTAGATGAAGTTGTTTAAACCCATTTATCCACAATGATCCACATCAAGAACTGGCACATTTATAAGCAATGGGGATGATTCAAAAACCTGTTGTATGCTCTAAGCCAAAATCGCAAATACAGCAGGTGACCATATGTGCATTTCTGCCTGCTTGTCATCGGTTGGCTTTTGAACAACACTGACCATTCCTATTCTGTACTGTCTCTATGCTAACATAAGGAAAAGAAAGGAATAGTTGAGCCCAAACACAGCAGCCACTTCCCCTACAAAGACATGCATGCTCCACAAAAAATAATTGGAACAGCAAAGGAGTGGTGTACTAAGAATTACTGTTGACATTTATTGTCAACAACTGTGATGTCTTGCAGATACAATTCAAGAACACCAAGGAGGAAGACTGCTTTGCGTGATGCCACACCAAATAACGCCTGCTCGAATTCTGCCAGACTCAGAAACAACATTATACAGGAATTGGGTCGGTTAGTCATTTCACCCCTACCTTATTCACCTGATCATTTTCACCTTTCCTGTTCTCTATCAAACGACCTTCAAGAAACTTCCTTTCTGGATGAAAATGCAGTCCGAACATGTCTTGACCAGTTCATCACTTCCAAACCACACGATTTCTACACTTGTGGAAATTAAATGTTATCCAAGGATTGGCAGACTGTTGTAAATAGTGAAGGAGAATATGTTACTGATGACTAAAGTCTCTGTTACGTGTATCTGTTGTGTTTATTAAACTTATTGAAAAACACTACTAGCTTATGCACCAACCTAATATTTTAACAGTTAGCTATGTTCAGAGCTGTGCAGGAAAGACCATAACTGCTTTTATACAATAAACGTCAGTGCACCACATTCAACAGTAAGAACTCTCAAGTAATATGATTTAGTTTGTTTCAAACCACACAACATGGCCATTTGTAAAATGAATATAAAATTAAAGAACTATAACAGTTCGATCATTCAATTATACACATCTGGACAACTATGTATTACATCTTAGTACCAATCATTGTTACAAAATGCTTCAGCAACGTATCTCCAGCTATTTTAAACCTTATTACCAATCATTGTTACAAAATGCTTCAATAAAATGACTCCATCAACTTAGTGTCAATCACTGTTACAAAATGTGACTCAGTCAATAACTACAAAGCTTTTTAGCAAAATCTAGATTTTTGTTCATCACAAGTTATTGCACAGTGCATGGTTCCAGTATTATTTGTACACTTTCCTGTTCCCTCTGTGTGGGAAAAACAAGTACTTACATGCTCCTGTGTACATCCTAATATTTCCATTTTGTCACCAGAATCCTCACATAACATGTAGATAAGATAGCACTAGATGAAGGAAACAAAAGAAAAATTCGGAGTAAGAATTAAAATCCATGGAGAAGAAATAAAAACTTTGAGGTTTACCGATGACACTGTAATTCTGTCAGAGACAGCAAAGTACCTGGTAGAGCAGTTGAATGGAATGGACAATGTCTTGAAAGGAGGATATAACATGACCATCAACAAAAGCAAAACGAGGATAATGGAACGTAGTCGAATTAAATCAGGTGATGCTGAGGGAGTTAGATTAGGAAATGAGACACTTAAAGTAGTAGTTGAGTTTTGCTATTTGGGGAGCAAAATAACTGATGATGGTCGATGTATAGTGGATATAAAATGTAGAATGGCAATAGCAAAGAAAGCATTTCTGAAGAAGAGAAATCTGTTAATATCAAGTATAGAGTAAAGAGTCAGGAAGTCCTTTCTGAAAGCATTTGTATGGAGTGTAGCCATGAATTGAAGTGAAATAGAGAGAATAGAAACTTTCGAAATGTGGTGCTACAGAAGAATGCTGAAGATTAGATGGGCAGATCACATAACTAATGAGGAGGTACTGAATGGAATTAGGGAGAAGAGAAATTTGTGGCACAACTTGACTAGAAGAAGGGAGCAGTTGGTAGGAAATGTTCTGAGGTATCAAGGGATGTAGGTTGCAGTAGGTACTGAGAGATGAAGCAGCTTGCACAGGATAGAGTAGCAAGGAGAGATGCATCAAACCAGTCTCTGGACTGAAGACCACAACAAGTCAGTACTGAGAATTTACAAACAATGCTCCATATAGCATAACATACAATTCATGTTGCATTTGGTACTGGAGTTTTTACAATGTCCTCACCCAACTTGAAATATATCACTCATTTCATTCATCTTCTTCTTCAAGCTAACCTACCCATCCTCAGAGTCCTACCTTGCTTACAATTTTAACTACATACAATACATGTAAGAAATACCCAAATACCAGATAATTCAAATTGTCATCTCTATACGTAAACCAGGTGGAGACTTATCAAGGCCACAGATTATTTCCTTATAGCAATTTCAGCCTGTGTTGAAAAGACATTGACGAATAAAACCAAGATTCGAATGGCGCCTGAGAACTCTCACAACACAGTATGATTATTGCTAACTGAACATCCAGCTGGCCTAAAAATATTGGCACTTGCATCCCTAGCAAGAAAAAGGAGAAGTACCAGAAAATTATCAATGTTATATGGATTGGAATCATCTATTACAATCAACTGTCTGATAGAGGTCATGATGATTCCTCTTCAACAACATATTGCACTTCTGCTTATGCAATACAAGAGGAAGGCGTTCAAGATCTTTTTGTTGTGATCAGTCAGTCATTCATTGATATACAAGGCAGGCTTTCATGACCAGTATTTGCATCCTTAGTGATTTTTCTTCCATTTGTCTTCTGCATAATTTACGAGCAATGTTTAGTAAATCGGCATCTGTAATTACTGAAGTTACTGTAGCAAATATTTTTAACTAACATATTGTGTTACAGCTAGTTTACCCTTAAAGAGGAGTAACCCTGTGTATTACCTGAATTTATTGTAAGTTAACACTGTTTCAGAGTTTTCTAACAACTATTATTAACCTCAAAACATTTTAGGAAACTAGTAATATTTACCAAAGCCAAAGCCAAAATGCAGCTCCACAATGAATGCTGTTCTTGAACACGGGATGAATTAGTTGATGTTTGTAAGTAACTGGAAATGCCCTGACTACTGGCAAATGATTGGCAGCCACTACAAATCAGTGTGTTGGAAAAGCTACTGAGAGTCGTGCACCTGTGATACCTGTACCAGATGCATCTGTGTATGGATTCTGTCTCCTCTGCAGAAAGTACATGATCTGTCACTACTCATCCACTTGACTGTGAGTGGTGTGTCAATGGCAGATCTAGGCATCCTGTATAGGGTGGATAGTGACCAAGGAGGACTCAGCATGTTATACTGATCCCCCTAACCAACAAGTTTGAGGTGCTCTCTCACTGGAACTGAGCCACTGGAATTCACTACACCTGTTTCGGGGAAACCCGTCTTGTCCAGTGTCAAGAAGAGGCAAATGCAAAAGGGTAGGCGTCTACTAATTGTCGGCAGTTCAAACGTATAGCTAATGGTGGTACCCCTTAGGCAAACAGCAACAAGGGAGAGAATAGTGACACCCGGTGCAGTCAGTGCGCATGCCTGGGGGCCTCATTCAACATGTTGAAGAAGCTATTCCAACAATCACTGAGGGAACAGAGAGCAATCAACTGTAGATTGTGGCATCCATTGGACAAATGATGCCTTCATCTGGCTTCGAGATCCTACTTGGGTCATTCCGTGACTAGCAGAGAAGGTTGAGAAGACCAGCCTTGGGCCTGGAGTTTTAACGAAGCTAACAAATTGCGGCATTGTCCCCAGAACTGATCATGACCCTTTGGTTCTGAGTCAAGAAGGAATGAACCAGAGACTTTGATGGTTCTGTTACTAGCTAGACTGCAACTTCTTGGCCTTGCACCATATGGATAAGAACTGTAGGATCCTCCTAAATCGGTCAGGTGTGCACTACACATCAAGGGTGTTACTCAGACAGCTGACTGCGTGTGGGAAGCAGAAAAATGTTTTTCAGATCAGGCAACTCTCCATAACAATAACTGTAGGAAACCCAGAAGTATCAGTGCAAGGTGAAGAAATTTGCCTCCCACAGGTGAGAGTATTAAAATCCTAATGGAAAACTGCCAAAATATTTGAAACAAAGTCCCAGAGTTTGAAGTGACCACAAAAAGCAGTGAAGCTCACATAATACTAAGATACAGAAAACTGAAATTGATAGCAGTGAGATTTTTGGGGAAAATTTAAGTGTATATTGAAAGAATAGGCAAATGGGAAACAGAGGTGATGTATTTGTCGCAGCAGACAAGAAACATAAATCCATCAAGATAGAAATCAAAGCTGTGTGTGAGATTGATTGAGCAACTTTCGGTATCAGAGGTGGACATAAAATGATAACTGGATCCTTCTATCGCGCACCACACTCCTGATGCAATTAAAACCTTTACAGAAAACCTCAGTTCAATTGTACACAAGTTCCCCAATCATACTTTAATCATTGGTGGAGACTTCAATTATCCAGCAATTAATTTGGAAAATTACTGTTCTGTTAGTTGTAAGCATAAGACATCCTGTGAAGTATTATTAAATGCCTTCTCTGAAAACTACTTAGAACAGATAGATAAGAACCCCACTCAAGACCTACATATACTGAATCTAACGACAACAAATAGACTTGTCCTATCTGAGGATGTCCACATCAGAAAATGACCACGATGTGGTTGTAGTGCAAAGATTACCAACAAAATTACAAAGGACAACTAAAAACAGTAGAAAAAAATACATTTTGAGTAAACTACATAAAAAATCAGTAGTGCCATATTTCAATGAGGAACTTGAAACTTTCAACACAGGGCAGGAGCATGACAGGAATGACGGCTCAAGTTTAAAAGAATAATTGACCATGTACTGGATAGATACGTTCCCGGTAGAACAGTTCATAAGAGGAGGGAACCTCCACAGTATACAGTCACTGTAGAGGAACTTCTAAAGAAACAGAGATTACTGCATAGTAGGTGGATGTATCCTCTGCCATGCATTTCACAGTAGTAGATGTAGACATAGAGGCAGTAAGCTGTTGTCCACCGTATGTTTCTGTAACTGTTCAACATGTTCTTTTCTCACATGACATCATACAAACCACGGACGGTGGGCAACAGACAGATTTCATGTACCTAGATTTCCAGAAAGTGATCAACATGGGCCCCACTGCAGACTGCTGACAAAGGTGTGAGCATGTAATTTAGGTTCCTAGATGTGCAAGTGGCTCAAAAAATTTCAAAGTAATAGAACCCAGTATGTTGTCCTCAATGGTGAGTGTTTATCAGAGACAAAGGTATCGTCAGGAGTGCCCCAGGTAAGTGTGATAGGACTCTTTTTACTCTTTATATTGATAAATGTTCTGAATGATAGGGCGAGCAGCAATTTATGGCTTTTTTGAAAACACTGTGGTGTATGTATAGTGTGGTGGACATGCTGTGAGATGAGTGAGTAGTGGTGACAGGCTGTGGGGCCCAGGGCAAACACTATTAACTGTTACAGAACTTTTATTGATTTTGATACATGACATAGCGAGGCTGGCAACTCCTCGTTACTCCTGTCTGGTGCTGATGAACAGGTGGTGGCTTTTCCACTCGTATCCAATGAGACGGAACCCTGTGTTGCTGAGACGGGCAGCCTTTGGTGGCTATGGCCATTGACATCAGCAGCAGTAAGTGTTGTGCTGCAACAGTGTTTCACTTAGGCAATGGCCTCTCAGCTTTGCACATGACCGCAGTGGTGGTGTGTGGAGTTTGCTGTGTGGCAGAGTCAACTCGCTGCCCTCGGACAGGATTCAAATAGAGACACACTGCACCATCAAGCCTACAGGAATTCGGTGTCAAGGAATTCAGTGTCAGTGGTGGCAGGAATGGGCAACACGTTGACAGGGCTGTGGCACCAGTCCTGTGAAGGACTTGGTATTGGTGGCAGGCACATCTCAGTCTTAAACACACAGCTGCTGCCAGCAGTGCCTGGTTGTCTCGCTGTCTGGCATAGCTCTGGCATTGTGGCAGTACAGGTGGCTTCAGGCGATGACAAGTGATCCCTGCCTCAAAATCCAGACTTATTTATAAGCCTCCAGTGCCCATTTGTTCCACTAAAACCTGGTGCCTAGTCATGTTGCCATACCGAGAGACTCACGCCAGTGTGGTGATACTCTCCAACTTGCTACACAGTTACCACTGTGCAGCATCATTTGCCACAGAGGTTGATGATCCTCACTTTCCAACCCAGTATACTGTCCTCAATGGTGAGTGTTTATTGGAGATAAAGGTATCATCAGGAGGGTCTCAAGGAAGTATGGTAGGAATGCTTCTGTCCCTTATATAGATAAATGATCTGACGTGTCTTTATTGTTCCCCCCTTGTTGCCACATTGATGTATCTTAATACAATGCTCTAATAATTTTCTGAATGAGATTTTCACTCTGCAGCGGAGTGTGCACTGATATGAAACTTCCTGGCAGATTAAAACTGTGTGCCGGACTGAGACTTGAACTCGGGACCTTGCCCGCGAAAGGCAAGGTCCCGAGTTCGAGTCTTGGTCCGGCACACAGTTTTAATCTGCCAGGAAATTTAATAATTTTCTGTCTAAAGTCTGGGGGGAAGCCCTATGCTTCCCTCCCCTATGGACAAGACCCGGTCTCTCAGGTCTTACCCCGACCCGGTACTGTAATTACGTCTACCTTTAATCTCTAAAGCAAATACCCTATAATAAATCAGCTATCTTAATTACTCAGAAATTGCTGTGATAATCCCTGACTCTATAAATCTATCTTACGTCTCTCACTCGGGGTACCCAGTCTATGGGAACTTGGATTACCCCTGGGTCAGGCTTCCACACAGCTCACAATTTCAAATTTATAAGAGCTAGGCGGAACAAAAAATAGGATCACCATGGCACTAGGAACTGCAACATTCACAGTCACAGATACCTGATGCCTACCTTCCTGATACTGTCCCACATGCTGCAACATTTGCTCTATCATCTGCTTAATTAACAGTCCCAAATAGGTTCCCAGGTGTTGTTACAGAAAGTGATGGTTTTTACTATCCCCTAGTGACTGCAATAGCCACACCATACCATCTTTAGTCTTGCATCTAGCACTTGTGTTCAAGATTGTACTGCTTCCAAATCCTGGTTCAGATTTCTAGCCAAGGCCCTGATGTTATCTACAATTTCCTTAGTCAGTTGCCAGAACATGCAGTTGTTGTTTAATGTGCCACTCTCCAAGTTAATCTGCATGGACTGTCACTCCACAGTTACTTTATTTGCCTTTGCTAACCCCTTTATGGCTTCTGCTTTCTTGTTCAACTTGATTAAGTCACTAACTTCTGTTGTCCCAAGGATAGTCTTTAATGTATATTCCACCTCCAGCGTCTATCCATCCCCCCTCCTCTCCCCTTGATTCATGCAGTACCACTGCGATCACCTCCTGCACCTGTTCCTTTAATCATAAATGTGCCCCAAGCAAATTCTTGTGTTCCTATGAGATCTCTTTCAGATTTCCACTGCTAACTGCTAGCTTGTATCCCTGAATACACTTCCTTCAACTTCAATTTCATTCTGCAACTCCCAAACATTAAACACTAAACCCAATGATGACCTGTGGCTGGGTAACACCATGTGTGGTAACCTGGAAAACAAAACTCTTCTGGATGATCCTATAGCACCTTCACTCACCTCCAAAGAGGTACAGCATCGCTAAAGCTAGACTACTACTTCTTTGGCCCCACTCTCACATGGAGACCTGAGGTCAGGAACCAATATCACCTCCCTCACCTCCTCTCCTCCCAGAAGCCTGCTGTATTCAAACAGAATACATCAACACATGATAAAACCTACCTTAACATAAACATATAAAGTACATGAAACAACATTAACACCCTATAAACAAAGAAAAAATATTCAGAAATCACAAAACCACACCACATATCAATTAATTCCTTGGTCTGAATGTGTAATGAGCACGAGTTTTCTGGACCTATCTCTCCTATCACTCATGTTTCTGTTTCTTCTCTTTTGCCTCCCTCCTCACTTTTAACAATATGTATCATGGAAATCTTTGAATGGTCATAGACACCCAACATGCACAACTGTTTTCCTTGTTAGCAGCTGCAGCTTCACATTTACTGGTGATGCAGTTTCAATTACTCGTCATGTGCCCTGGCACCATATTACAATTTCTTTGTCTTTCCCTTCAGGGTATATGGGTTAGATGTCATCCATTGGCCTACTTTATTTTTATACTAAGGCAATCATCACTTATTCCTGCTTCTCCAATGCTGCACCCTTCTCCACACTTTCCTCACTGTTCTAGCAGACTCCTGTACCATCTCCACTTTCCTGTCTTCTTCCTGGCTAATCATGTCAAATGGCAATGTCATCTTTTTTTCATGTACCACCTCAAATGGCAACAATCCTGTGATAGTGTGAGCTGCACTATTAAGGACAGATGTGTGTCCCAATCTGAATGGAGTGTGTTTACATAATAACCAAGCATCTTCCCAGGTGTATACTAGTGCTTGTTCAGCCCTTCCATTAGCTTGTGGATGAAGTGGACTGTTTCTCAATTTTTTTCACCATTAGTAACCGATACATCTCTTTCATCAGTTCTGAAATTAGGTTTGTCCCTTGTTCTATAAATATTCTCCCTGGCACCCCAAACTTCAATATCCACCTATTCACGATGCTTGTGCAATTGCCCATTGGTATGGAATTGGCACTATCTCAATATGAAAAGAAAAATGGTCTTGCATGGTCAGCACAAAATGATCACCTGTGGTGTTTGGCTGCATGGCCCTAATACATCCACCCAAACTAAATGATTACTTTGCTTCTGGCAGACTCTGTATTAGTACCTGCTTCCAACTCAAACCATCATCTGTGAACAATCCACCAAATTCTTGACAAACCAATCAACATCATCTTT
The DNA here is from genome assembly GCF_023897955.1 of Schistocerca gregaria. Classification (NCBI taxonomy): domain Eukaryota; kingdom Metazoa; phylum Arthropoda; class Insecta; order Orthoptera; family Acrididae; genus Schistocerca; species Schistocerca gregaria. Next base: position 257,483,861 of record NC_064920.1, read on the forward strand.
CCTTCTCTTCCACCAGCATTTTTCTGCCACCCTTCAATTTGTCACCCAGCGCCTTCCCCAAGGCCCAATAAAATGAGATCATGTATTTCACATAGTACTTTTAGCTTCAGCTTGGCCAGCACCTTTCTTGTACTAATTTTCATTCTCTGCATAATAATCTGTCATGCCTGTTAAACTGCTGTTACTTGCCATACTGTTTACACTCTTCATTGGCACTCGGGCCTGCTTGCCATCTCCTAAGGTTGTGACGTATTGCCTGTACTACAGCTATTTTTCTGCTTAAGTCTCCTGAATTTTGGTGTTTCTTCACTGGTTTGAGGATTACTTTGTACTGAAATTCACTGAGTTTTAATGTTCACCTCCTCAATCTACTAGAACGGCCCTTCAAAACCAGTATGTGCTTCAAAGCAGCACGATTAATCGTAAATTGAACCTTCCTGGTTCAAAATATACCAATGATTTGGCATATCACATAATAATATGAACTCATTTTAAAAGTCTGGGAGCATCAACACCGGACTGAATGTTGACGTATCTTTTAATATGACAAATTACTCTGGCATTCCTCCCCAACACACTTAACTCCCTTCTTCAATAACTGCATAAGCGGTCTGGCAATATACACAAAACTCCTTCACAAACTTCCTATAATAAATTGTGAGACAAAAAAGTTTGCAATTCCTTGGTTGTTAGTGGTACCGGAAACTCTTGCATCACTTGTATTAACCTTGGATTGTCTTCTCACTTCCTTCCTAATGATATGGCCCAGATAGTTAACCTCCTCCAGCACTAAGTGACATTTTTCTGTGCTCCGTGTCAAACGGGCTGCTTGCAGTCTCCTAAACAATTCCCTCAGATGTCGTCTACGACATTGTATATCCCTCGAAAAGACAGTTATATCATCAAGATATATGAGACATTGATGCGGATTGAATCCTTTCAGCACACCATACACAATTGTTGGAATGTTTCTGGCAAATGTTACAATCCGAAGGGCATCCTTATATATTTGTAAGTGTCCACAAGAGACCGAAACTGCAATTTGCAGTCTGTTCTCCTGAGTAACTTTTTACTATCTGTTACAAGTTACTTTGGAAGACAGACTGAAGATTCCTTAAGTCCACTGTTGAGAAGTATTGGATTTGCCATTAGTTATGTATCACTTATGTGATATTTGGAATTTGTAGGCATCTGTCGCAGTCTCACTATTCAAATGGTGGTAATCGCAACAAAACCAATGCTTCTTTGAGCCATCCATAGACTTCTAGGGCACAATCACAATTTCTGCATCCAAGGGGCTACTACCCTCTCTTCTATAATTCAATCAGCCAACTGTTGATTTATAATTTCCTCCAAAAGTATTGTAGCAACTGTGGTTTTCTACAAGGCCTCTGATACACCGGTGCTTCATTCCCATTCAGTGTCATGTGTTGTGTTACTGATGTAGCAGGCAATAGCTGCTGTGAAAAAAACAAATCCTGAAATTCTAGCAACAGGTCCTCATCTGTCTCTTCTTTGCCCCTTTAAAATTTCTCATGAAATGCAGTCCCAGCAACATCCTGTGCTTCATCATAGCCAACACCCCATGTTTGCTCATTCAGAACCTCCAGGGTAGTCAATAATGTTTCCTTTAACAATTTAACTTCTTCAGCTCCAACTTTATAAATACTGATAGGTACTGCTTTGCCTTAATCCCTCTCTTGTACACGTACAGTACTATGTTTCTCAAACCACACGCTGTATCCAGTATCTCACTTTGCTGCAGAGATTCTATAACACATTTACATGTCAATTCGCATTTCAGGATCCACATTCATTGATAGTGACCTTCCGGTGTTTCCTGACACACAAACATGCAAATCAAGCCTTAATATCAGTGCTCACACTTTAGCTGGATTGTTTTGTATACTAGACGCTCCTCATGGCAGATCAACATTTGATCTCAATGGTTGTACATCACTACCCCCTCTGCATTTGTTCTTACTGAATTATTTTTGCTGGGAACTCATTTCAGCAGCCCTATGGTTCCCTCCAAAAATTTCACAGATCCTTCCTTCTCCTGGACCACCTGGACCTCACCCTCTATATCCCTATTGATGACCTACATCTCCCCTTATACAATTCCCATTAAATTGTTGTCCATCTCTTATTTCCAATGCTCCTTCATGGCTGGTTGAACTGGCTCTGCATACCCTGTTTCTCCACAATTCAAACACTTTATATATATATATATAATGCAAATACATATCTTCGATCCCTTGCCCATGCAATCTACTGATCTCCTAGTATTCGAGTGCTAATCTAACCACTGCATGGAGGTCCTTAGGCATACTCTCCTAGATATCTCTGTTGCTAAACCTCTCACAAAAGCATCGAAAGTCTGCACATTGCTTAATGCTCCCGTGCAACTTGCAAACAACTTTGCCCCCCCCCCCCCCCAAAAAAAAAAAAAATCCAACACTGCAATCTGCAATAACTGCTTAACCAACTAACCACTTACATTAGCCGATGTCTTGAGATCTTCTACAAAAGCTAACATGTCTTCAGATGCCCCACCAGAGAAAGGAGAAACAAGGTTAGCAATAGCCAGAACAACCCTCACAGCCTGGGACCAGAACAATTCTATTTCGTGATTTTTCTCGGTCAGTTCATTATTAGAAACCATATTATCCACTCTCAACTGAGCTACCTATTCACTAACCACTGTAAAGCCTTCTCATGGGTGACACGTGTGTCTCACTTTGCCTCTGCCTCAAGTTTACTCATTTTCACAACTCAGAAAAACAAGAGAAACAACAATACTAGCGTAGATTGAAAAGGTAGTCTCAGAGTGCTCTATCAATCTACCTCTTCTGTCTGATAACTCTCCATGACTCTTCACTGTTACTGATTCAGAACAGAGGGCAGAGTGCCCAAATAAATTATACTGAGTACAACACACAGGCACCACTCATCTCTAGAATTCCCCTTGAACAGCAGTGAGTCAGCCAGCACCTCCGGTAAATGCAACCGTCATGTAATTACCATGATTTATCATCATACAAGAACAAAGTCATTCTCACACTGATGATGATACTATGGACTGTGGCTCACATAATACATTGTGGACTTGCTGGGGGGATGAGTGAGTGGTGGTGACTGGTCTTGGGCCCTCAGGCAAACACTGTTTAGACCAGCAGCCTTTGGAGGATATGGCTGTTGATGTCAGCAGCGCTGTGAGCGCTGTGTGTTGTGATGATGACGTTTGGGCGCTCAACTGCGCAGTCATCAGTGCACATACAAAGTCTCAATTTTTACACAGTCCAATCTAGACACTGCCATGAATGATAATGACGATAATGATGAACTGATGAGGATAACACAAACACCCAGTCACCGGGCAGAGAAAATCTCCAACCCAGCCGGGAATCAAACCTGGGATCCCGTGATCCAGAGGCAGCAGCACTAGCCACTAGACCATGAGCTGCAGACTGCTATGCGTTGTGCTGTGAGTGTTCTGCTTGGGGGACAGCATCTCTTTTCCACCGCAGCCATGGTGGCAGTGTGTGATTCTGCTATGTGCAGGACTCAACCACCTGCCCTTGGAAAGCAGCTGGCACTGTGGTGCCAGGTCCCACAAGGAGCTCAGTGTAGGTACGGCAGATACAGGTGGCACGGCTGTGACTCCAAGTCCCTTGAAGGACTTCATGCTAGTGGCAGGTGCAGCCTGGTTTCGAATCCATGGCTGCCTCTGGCAGTGCCCAGTCATCTTGCTCTGGCATAACTCTGGTGTTGTGGTAGTACTTCTGGCTTCCCACAATGAAAAGTGTCCTCTGCCTCAAAATCTAGGTTTATCTACAAGCCTCCAGTTCCCATTTATTTCGCTAACACCCGGCACTTACTTACATTGGCATAACAAGAAACTCACACTGGTGTGGTGCTAACGCCTCACTTACTAGACAGTTACCACTGTACAGCACCATTTACTGCTGAACTCTGCTATCCTCGCTGCGCAATGCACTGGTGTATTGTTACTGTGACCCACTTGTTACCACAGTGGTGGGTATCGACCCATGGACTGTCAAAGCAACACTCAACAGCAGTTCCATGCTACTTATCCTTACTTTTGTTAAAGACTAATAATGTTCTGTCCGAAGACTGGGTCACAACATAACATACAAGAAGGTGTCATTGTTAGAGTGACTGTAGTATACAAGATGACTTAGATCGAATTTTTAGTTTTTGTGATGGATAGCAGCTTGCTCAAAATTTAGACTATAAGTTAATGTGGGTGAATAGCAAAAACAATCCCACTATAATTGAATACAGCATCAGAAGGTTGTTGCTAGATACTGTCACACTGATTAAATATCTACACGTAACATTGCAAAGCAATACAAAATGGAATGAACACATCAGGTTGCTTGTAAGGAAGGCGAATGTTTGGCTTTGTTTTATTGGGAGAATTTTGGGAAAGTGGCTCATCCATAGAGAAGGCGGCGTGTGGAGTGCTAGTGTGACCCATTCTTGAGTACTGTTAAGAGTATTTGGGATCCAAATCAGATTGGATTGAAGGAAAACATCAAAGCAATTCAGAGGTTCAGAGGCATGCTGCCAGATCTGTCCTGTAGATTCAGTCAGCATGAAAATGTTAGGGAGATGCTTTGTACAACTCAAATGGGAATCTCTGGAGTGAAGAAGACACTTTTTGGAAGGCACAATTACAGAAATTTAGAGAGCCAGCATTTGAGGTGCACTGCAGAACGATTCTACCATAGTCAACATACATTTCATATAAGGACCATGAAGGTAAGATAAGAGAAATTAGGGTTCGTAAAGATGTTTTCACACACTCATTTTTCCATCAGTCTACTTGCGAGTGGAACAGGATGGTACATGGTACCCTCCGCCATGCACTGTACAGTGACTTTCAGAGTAAGTATGTAGATGTACAGTTATGATGTATGTAGTGAAAGCACAAGAAGTTAGGAACTGGTACACGACAGAAAAGTATTTCACTGTTGAAATTATAAACAACAGAAGAACTTATAGAATTTGGTAACCACAGTCGGACAACAGTACTAGGCTGGGTTAAAATCTGTAGAAGTATAACCAATAATGAGATGGCTGATGGCTGACAGCTGGCAAAGGAGGAAATTTCTAATGTGTAGCAATGTTACAAAAGTCTTTTACCTTCTAACATTTAGAATTTCTAACAGGTTATATCTTTATGCTAAGCTTCCAAACAAATAATTTTATAGCTGCCTGGCACAGAGAATCATGACCAAGTGGCAAGCAGAATGGGACAAATCACAAGTCATTCGAAGAAGGCATTACATAGAAGTAGAACTTACTTACCATCTCAACCAAGACCCGGTTTAGTGATCACAATTTATGACGAACGTCACCACAATTTGCATGAGAAGAACTATGGTATGGATGTTTTATGTCCCACCTGTATCAAATCAACATCAATGCAGTGCCATTTTGTGATAGTTACAATGAGTTTGTCAGAGATCTAAACCATCTGTTGTTTTCTTGCAGAAAGGAGAAGCTGAAAGGGAGAAAAACAGTATTTCAGTTTATCCCATGTCCATTTCCCATGGAATATTATTTCAATATGCAATGAGAACAGTGCGCAAATTCTTACAGCAGCCACTGGATTCATTTTAAAAAGCAGCTTTACTGTTTGAATTTGAGAGTAATTTAATTTATAGCTATAACACCACAGAAGCTGATAGTCTACACTATTTTAATGAGTGTTTCATGTGACCTGGGATTAAACACGCATTCATGCTTGTTTAGCATTCTAGGTGGTTCACTGAAAGATATCTGTTCTGAAGTCTTGATCTTAAAACTTTAATGTCTGTCTCTAACTTATGAAAAATACAATAAAGAAACATGAGAACTGTATGGTCAATAAAATAAACCCCTCTTATTCTGCCATGGTGTCATGCCAAAGTATTGACTGATATTAGTGACTTTACCAATTTATTGCAAATAAAGTATTCAAACAAAACAATGTTTCTTACTTCACACACTATTAGTCCCTCCTTGGTCCTATAACTGGGTAAATGAGTGTTCCTGCAAAGACTTCAGCTTATTCATAGATGATTATCTCATGCTCAGAAATCAATTTCCAATATGCACTGGCACACAGGTCTTAGTTCCTCGCATGAATTCTAAAGCTGCCCCCTGCCATGGTCATTGTAATATACGAGTGACAACTCAATGAACTGTCTTATTTGCTCAACAAAAAAGCTGTAATTTCATACATGAAATAGTGATTTCTGAAGCAGTTCATAATAGTTGTAGCTGTAATACTTTATGGTAGACTTTCTTGGATCTGAATTTACTATTATCTTTACCTGTACCTACAGTAGTGATTACTGTGTATTAGGTCTACCGTCTTTAGCACAAAAAGGGGTGCATTATGCTACAACTAACATTTTTGATCACCTTCACAGTGATATAAAATGTCTGAAAGACAGCAAAGTAAAATCTGAAAAAGTTTCTCCCCAACGATCCTATTCTGTAGAAGAATTTCTATTATTGTAATATCTAAAAGACGGTGGGCAGGAATCTTAACTCACATCTGTATATTTAACACAATAACTTTTTAAATGTCAGCATGCAGCCATATTTGCAAATTAATTATTATTATTTATCATGCAAAATGATCCATAGAATATGAAAGTAGCTAACTAACTGCAAAAATCTGATTTATTTTACTGGCTTTTGGAGTTGGTAAGCAATGAATTACTGAGTGTGAGTTGTTCATTTACGGGGTTAGTGGAAAAGGTATTCTTGAGAACGTCACTCTGAGATACAGAGCTGCACATGCAACTAGTCAAACTGATCTCAGGGGTCTGGATCTTCAATAGTTATCTCTCCAAAGCCGGGCAGAAGGAGTTGAAGGTTTCACTGTCTCATATGACTCTTTGCATCAACTTATTCAATTATTGAATTTTTCTTTGACCAATAGACACCACTGCTGCTCCAGAAATGATGTAGACTGTAAAATTTACACAAGCTAGTGGATATGAGCACAATTCTCTTTGTTTGTGACTGGGCAATTATAATGTGGTTTCTTCTACACATCAAGGTGGTACAGTCATTGATTTGGACATCGTACAATACACATTATCAGATCAAAAGTATATGGATGCCACTACATAATGTGGAATTAACCATTAGATTTCACGAGAAATAGACTCATCAATATAAAAGGAGGTAGGGAGTATCACGATGACAGTAAAAAAATAGTAACAGCAGAATGGGTTTGTCAGGAGAGTCCAGCAACTTCAAATGTAGCCTAGTCATTGTATGTCATCTCAATAACAAGTCATTCAGGATCATAAAGAAACCCTTCTGAAGCTACCCAGATCAACTGTTAGTGATGTGATTGTGAAGTGAAAATGCGAAGGAACAAACACAGTTAAATCAAGACCAGGCAGACCTCATGTACTGATGAACAGAGGCCCTGAGCCTTGCAGAGGGTGGCTATAAAAAATTGTATGAAGCTAGCAGAAGGAATCAGTCATGAGCTTCACATTGCTACCAACAGTTCAGGTAGTGTACTGACTGTGTGCAGGAAGTTAAATATATTAGAGTACAATGTTTGAGCTGCTCCTCATAAGCCACGCAATTCCGTAGTCAATACTACGCAACGCTTGAGGTGGTGTATAGTTAGACGGCACTGGGCAACAGATGACTGGAAACGAGTCATTTGCAGTTATGAATCATACTATACCCTGGGACAATTTGACAGAAGGGTTGGGCTTGACAAATGATGGGAGAGCATTACTGACCATCATGTGTAGTGCCAACAGAGAAATATGGAGATGATGATGTTATGGTATGAAGGTGATGTTATGGTATGAGGGTGCTTTTGTGATTTGGGTGTGGTCCCCTTACAGGAGTTACGAAAATGCTAAAGGATGCGAAAGCTTTTACAGCACTGTGTGCTGTGTACAGTACAGGAGTAGTTCGAAAACAATGATTGTTCATATCAGCATAACAATGCACTGTCAAAGTGAGATCTATCAAGCAATGGTTTGTGGACAATAACATTCCTGAAATGGACTGCCCAGAGTTCTAACCTGAACCCAATGGAACACCTTCAGGATGATTGAGATTGTTGACTTCACTCTACACCCCACTGTCTGACATCACTTTAGCGGGGGCATGCTGGGCCCATTTCATAGTCACCACCATATTAACAAGGACTGGTGGTTTCCCCACATCTGACAAGGTGAATTCCAGGCTAGCACCCACATCCTGGCTCAGTTATACAATTCGTAAACATTTAAAAATATTCACACAGTATCACATGGAATAACACTCGACACAGACAGTTGAGGAACCAAATTTTTTACTGAGAGGGAAGGTGTGGTGACAGGAAAGACATGCGGCCACCAAGCCCATAGAGAGATGGGATAAGGTCAGAAAAAAATAAGAAAAGACTTGTACACTATGCAAGAGAAAGGGGAGAAAGCACACAGTGTGCCAGAGGATTCTTGCTTAGAATGTGTCATTTTCCATTCTGCATGGATTTGTAAACCTACCAGTTCTCTGTATTTACCCAACACTGTTTTGCAAGAATAATATCACATTCTTTTCGACAATACCCATTTAAGTTTCCCAATAATTTAAATTACACTTCTGTGTGAACCATAAAAATCTGTAAGATCCTAGTAGCACAAAGGTACATGAATTCCTTTGATGTGTTCTATAATACTAAATGTTATGATAGGTTCCGATGTGTCTTGATCCTTACCAGGTGCATTGCAGTTTCCCACAAATATCTCAAGTTCTCCATTTGCTTCCCCTACTGCCAATTTAACATGGCCATCCCACTTCATATTTCTTCATAATATTACATTTGTTTTTAAATAATGAGATAATATATAAACATTTATCACAAATGATGTAATTTAACACCAATTTGCTGGGCACTGTACACGTCTCCTTATTTAAAAAGGGCTATCATTCGGTAGCAAGGTGAAAACTGTCCATGTCATTCTGGTTGGTTGGTTGGTTAGTTTAAAGCGGGGGGTGGGGGAAGGGACCAAACTGCTTAGTCATCGGTCCATTACTCCAGTTAAAACAACCATACAGAGGAAAGAAGAAAACAAACGAGTCATAGAGCACAATACTGAAAGGAAGGAAACACAACAAGAACGACAGAAAGGCAAGAAACACTACAAAGAACAAAAGAGGACAAGAAAACCACAGACATATGCAAGAAAGAGGTAGAAGATATTAAAACAAGAAAGCAGATTACCAAGGCTGGCTGACCATGAGAATAAAAAGGAGAAGCCAGCCTCTCTGCAAAACATTAAAACCCCCACCCTAAAAGCACTAGGGTGCACGATAGGACGAAGGACATGCGCTAAAACTTAGATCAAATAATAAAACCCACCCTCATGGATAAAATGTAAAACTAAACCTGCTGTTGAGGCATTGTTGCCCAAGACTGAAGGTAGGGTGCTATGAAAGTTAAAAGTCCATCGCAGAGCGGCTAAAGTGGGCAGTCCAGCAAGAGGTGGAAGACCGGTGAGCCACAGCGACACTGAGGTGGGTCCTTGCAGCAGAGGAGGTAACCATGTGGTACCCACAGATGGCCAATGCGGAACTGACAAAGGACAACTGATTCCCTGCGAGAAGCCCGCAGGGAAGACTTCCACACGTTCACAGACTCCTTAATAACACGCAGTTTGTTGTGCATACTGTTATGCCATTCCATCTCCCAAAGCCGAAAAACCTTGAGGTGCAAGACAGAATGCAGGTCAGTTTCAGAGATGCGAAGCAGTTTCTGCATAGCCTGTTTGCCCAGGCTGTCAACAAGTTTGTTGCCTGGAATTCCGATGTGTCCTGGGGTTCACACAAACACCACTGGACTGTTCCAGGGCATATAGGAACTCCTGGATGCCCACTGCCAAAGGATGGTGAGGGTAGCACTGGTTGATAGCTTGTAAGCTGCTCAGGGAGTCAGAACAGAGAAGAAATGACTCACCAAAACAGGAATAGATGTACTGAAGTGCAATAGATACAGCAACAAGCTCTGCACTGAATACACTGCAGCCAGTGGGCAAGGAATGGTGTTCAGTATGGCCTCTGTGGACATAGGCAAAGCCAACATTACCAACAGCCATCGATCCATCAGTGTAAACAACTTCAGACTCTCCGTACACGTCAAGAATCGAGAGAAAGTGACAGCGGAGAGCGGCGCAGTTAACGGAGTCCTTAGGGCCATGCAAAAAGTCCAGGCGAAGCTTCAGCCGAGGTGTACACCATGGAGGTGTATGTGAATGGACCTCACATAGAGGTGGTAAAGGGAAGGACTCCAGTTCAGACACAAGGGATTGCATGCAAACCGCAATCTCTAGCCCTGACCTGGGCCGCCAATGCGGGAGATGAACTGCCGCAGGTGGACAAAGGAGACGGTAATTCAGATGCTCAGGAGAACTACGAATGTGTGAAACATAACTGGCGAGCAGTTGTGCAAGTAGGATCCGCAATGGAGGGACTGCGGCCTCCACCAAGGACACTAGTCACCAGACTCTTTCTACAAGCTCCCATCGCTAGGCAAATGCCACAGTGGTGCACTGGGTCAAGTAAATGCAATGCTGAGGGCACCGCCGAACTGTAAACCAGACTCCCACAGTCAAGGTGGCACTGAAAAAGGGCTCTGTAGAGCTGCAGCACTGTAGAGCGATCTGCAACCCAGTTGGTGTTGACCAGGCAGCGGAGGGCATTGGGGTGCTGCCAGCACTTCCGCTTAAGCTGACAAAGATGAGGTAGTCCAGTCAAACGGGCTTCAAAAACCAATCCTAAGAATCGATATGTTCCACTACAGTGAGTGGATTGTCATTAAGGTATCAGTAAAGTTCTGGATGAACAGTGTGACGCCGACAGAAGTGCATGACACAACTTTGTGGCTGAAAACTGGAAGCCATGGCCTAGAGCCCATGACTGCACCTTGTGAGTGGCTCCCTATAGGCGTTGCTCAGCAACACCAGTACTGGAGGAGCAGAATGAAATGCAGAAGTCATCCGCATAAAGAGAATGAAAGACCGACAGTCCTACAGCTGCCACTAAAAATAGAAATACACTGAATATGGAGCCCTGTGAACACCTTTCTCCTGAATACGGGAGGGGGGCAACTATGGGACACACCAACTTGCACTAGGAAAGTATGGAGTGACAGGAAGTTTTGGATAAAAATCAGCACACCCCAGAGACCCCACTCATACAATGTGGCAAGGATATGATGTCGCCATGTCATGTCGTATGCTTTAATTAAGTCAAAAAAGACGGCAACCATGTGTTGACATCTGGAAAAGACTGTTCGGATGGCAGACTCGAGGAACACAAGATTGTCAGTGGTACAGCCACCCTGGTGGAAGCCGCCCTGACATGCAGCTGGTTGGCCACATAACTCCAGGACCTAATCCAATCGCTGACACACCATACGTTCCAGCAGCTTACAAAGAATGTTGGTGATGCTGATGGGCCAATAGCTTATCCAGATCAAGCAGGTTTTTACCAGGTTTGAAGACCAAAATGATGGTGCTCTCACACCATTGCAATGGAAAGACGCCATCGCACCAGATCCGGTTGAAGATGACGAGGAGATATTGTTTGTAGGCCGACGAAAGATGTTTATTCATCTGACTGTGGATCTGATCCGGCCCAGGAGCTGTGTCGGGACAATGTGCAAGGACGCTGAGGAGCTCTCACTCTGTAAATGGGGCATTATAGGGTTCACTGTGGAGTGTAGTGAACAGAAGGATTTTCCTTTCCATCCACCATTCGAGGGTGCGAAAGGCTGGGGGTAGTACTCCGATGCAGAGGTTCAAGCATAGTGCTCAGCAATCATGTTTGCATCGGTATACAACACGCCATTGATGTGAATGCCAGTGACAGCTGTTGGGGTCTGGTATCCAAAAGGCGTCTGATATTCATCCAGACTTGGGAAGGTGACATATGGCACCCAGTGGTTGACATGTAACTCTCCCAACAGTCCTGTTTCCCTTGCTTTATAAGCTGGCAAACAGGGGCACAGAGCCACTTAAAATTTATTAGGTGCTCTAGGGAAGGGTGCCGCTTATGTCGCTGTAGAGCTCGCCAACGGTCTTTAATTGCCTCAGCGACTTCTGGCGACCAACGTGGGACTGTCTTTCGGCACGGGTACCCTAAAGAACAAGGGATCACATTTTCTGCCACAGAAACAATCATTGTACTGACGTGCTTAACCATAAATCAATGGCACCATGTGAGGGAGATTCAACAATGACAGCAGAGGTGAAGGCTACCCAGTCTCCCTTGTTTTAAGTCCAACTGGGTAGGCGTCTGTGGGCATGATGCTGGAGGAGTGACAGGAAGATGGGGAAGTAGTCATTACCACACAGATCATCAGGAGCTCTGAAGTTGATAGATGGGAGAAGGCCAGGACTGCAGACTGAGAGATCAATGACCAAATGAGTGCCATGTGCCACCCAAAATGTGTGGGGACATCTTTATTTAACAGGCAGAGGCCGAGGTGGGACAATAAATTTTCAGCATCTCTATCTCAGCCAGTAAGCACAGTGCCACCTCACAAGGGGTTATGGACATTAAAATCTCACAAAAGTAAGCAAGTTTTAGGGAGTTGATCAATCAGTGCAGCCAATTGGCGGGTGTCATCTTTCCCACTAGTAGAAACCTGGGAAGGGAGTAACCCAAGGCACTCCATCTTGCGAGAGGAGCTGAAGAAGACTGACGCTTCTATGGCTGGAAAATGGGGAATGATGTCTCCGATGGTTGGGGGGCAGTGCTCCCAAGGTAGGTGGTGCAGGAGCAACAGGGAGGGAAGTGCCCCCCACCATCAAGAGGGCTGGTGTAGTCTTCCATCTCTGAGAGAGGACTGGAGTTGGCGGAACTGATGGAGCTAGAACTGTTGTACTGGCAGCGTAACACGATGTCATATGTACAGGATGAAGGTGTTCAAATGTTCTCTTAGCCTCATTATATGTCAGCTAGTCAAGGGACTCCATGATTTTCCTCTCTTTCTGGAGAAGTCTACAGTCTGGCAAGCAAGGCGAATGGTGCTTTCCACAGTTGACACAGATGGGAGGAGGGGCACATGAAGTATTGGGTTGTGAAGGACATCCACAATCCCGACAGTTGACATTGGAAATACAGCAGGAAGACATATGGCCGAAGCACCACATCGGTGGAGGGATGTATGGCTACATGTCACAGTGGTAGACCATCTCACCTTGACCTTCTCGGGTAATGCGTCACCTTCTAAGGATAAGATGAAGGCACGGGTGGCAACCTGATTAACCCTCAGATTCCGGGGGAGGAGCGGGACGAAATGAACACCTCACTGCTCTAAATTGGTGCGCAGCTCATCATCAGACTGCAAAAGAAGGTACCTGCGAAATATGGTACCCTGGACCATATTTAAGCTCTTACGGAGCGTGATGGAAACAGAAACATCCCCATGGACACCACCCAGCCACAGCAGAGGGCACCTGGCAGAATGATGATTCCCAGGAGTCCCGATTCCCCAGGGGCACAGGCATCTACTCCTTGGCATATGTGGGGAGTTAAAGGTGCAGGCATCAGCAGAGTGATCCCTGCGTGGTCAGGGGACTACAACCAACAGGGTACATGGCGGCCCCACCACAACGGACTGGCTACTGTGCTGGATATCAGGTGCAAATGAGCTAAAAAGTCCATTTTCATCGTCAGTGCACAAAGCGATACTGCACAGTGGATGGAGGAAAACGCACCCAGGAGAACAGCCTCGCCCAACAGCTTGAGAATGAGTGGAAGTGCAGATCCACGTCGATGAAGGATGTGTGAGGTCTGAACGCATGATGGACATGATGCATCATGTGAGGTACCCTTCCCCAATTGGCTCGCTCTTCGGTAAAATTTAAAAAGATGGATGTCAAACCCTACAGGGGACCATCACATAAAGCCCGAAACGTGAGAGACTCGTTTTAGTCGCTTCTTGCTACGGGCAGGAACACTTCGGGCCTATTCTAACCCCATGACCTGCAGGGGGGGCATGCCATTCTGCATAACATTAACATAACACAGTGATAATACTATTCTACAGATAGTGTAATCACCAAGGGTACTGCCGAGCCTATCTGATAAATTCTTTAAGTATACTTAGAACATTAACTGTACAGTTATACTTTTAACTTTGATGGCAGTCAAACAGCAATACGGTGACAGGATTCTCTTGTGTAAATGTCTGTTTACCACTAGACATTAAAAATTTCATTCTCCATATTGTCCTCTGTCTTGACAGCAAACTGACCTGTAAGCACTAGATGGAAGGTTTTGATCACTTCCTTCACGTACAACCAGAATTCCGTAAGATTTCCTGATAGAAGGCTTCATACACAGCACCTCTTAGAAAATGCTCAAGGGTCACGACTCTTTTGCTGTGAGAGTTCTCTACTTTCACATTCTCTGGAAGAAGATATTAAACGAACATGTTTTCTGATACCGTTTATTATCCTACTTGGCACACATTGACCTAAAGTGTGATTAACAACATGTTTGAACTTTGACTATATTTTTTCTATTGTTATCAGAGCCAAATTAAAAGTTCACAATTCATGTCTTAAATACAATGTTGGTGACTGGATAAAATCCTCTTAGTTTCAAGCCACATCATTTGAGTTAAAAATCATGAGCTTTCAACAGCTGTCACTGTCATCATCTTCACAAGTTAAAACTACTGACAACTGCAAATGACAAGGCTGACATTCCTACCACATTAAGTGTGTGGTAATACCACAGATGTGCTTGAAAATGACACGAACATCGAAATTAGCTGATCTCACCATTCAAATAAAGATCACTTACATTATAGCCTACTATGGACCCTGTTCCTTTTAATAAATATTTAGAGGCTCTGGATCCACAGAGAAACAAAATTTTAAAGAGAAGTTTGACACATGCCAAAAACTCCCCAACTTGTCAAATTAAAAGTAGAATGACGAAACACAAATTTTTAGGAGTGTGTACAAAAATTATTAAGAACATAATTGTTTATGTTTACCGAATTCACATACAGAAATAATAACAAATGGTCATCCCACGGAGAAGTCTATGACCACCTTTCATTTATGGTTGACACACTTGTCTATGACGACACTGTTAACTTCTCTAATTCCATTGTGGTTATTACACAAGATGCATGTTGAAGGAAGTACGATAGTTCTTGAATCATTTTGGAATGTTCCTTTCCAGAATTTTGTGAGTAAGTCTCTTTGTAACACGAGAAACTTCTTGTGGCATCTCCATTGCAACTGTGAACACACACACACACACACACACACACACACACACACACACACACACACACAAAGAAACAAAAACCAATCTAACAGAATCATGACAAAGTGTATAGACCCTCTTCTCACCCCCCCCCCCCCCCCCACAAACAAACAAACAAACAAAGAAACAAAAACCAATCTAACAGAATCATGACAAAGCGTACAGACCCTCTTCTCAACCCCCCCCCCCCCCCACACCCCTCCTCCACAATCTTTCCTACCTCATCATAATTTCAGGTGGTATTTTACCATGAATTTCTTGCAGAATAGGGATTCTTGCCACTAAAAGTATAGGACAGTATGTGTTGGAAATCTGCTACTTTCCACATTCCAAAACCAACTGCTCAGTTTTAGCAGTCCATCTACATCATGTTCATGAACAAGATGAACATTGTACCCCATAATCCCTATGGACACAATGACAAATGCTCTACACACAGGCTAAGCACAATACCAGAAGCAACACTGAACTGGTATCATTCCACTGTAATTCTATACAAGTGCTTTGTACTGTAAACAATTAAATCTTCAGTACCATACCTCACTGTAATAGAGACCTACCTCATTAACACCTTTTAGAAAATCAAAGAATTTTGGTTACCTCCGAGATCTTATGAAGCTGGTGAATTTTTAAATAAAGCTAAGGAAATGGTGTGATTGTAAATTATTACGCTACTTGTAGAATTAGGATCCAATATGTCAGTGAACAAAAACAAAGTGCCTAGTTTATTATTAAACGCCGAGAACTTTTATTGTGTCGATCTTTTTATTGTGCCTATCGCGACTCAGCATCTCCAATATATGGTGAGTAGCAACTTTCCTCCTTTCATAATGTCAGTTTATTATTATACAGTAAATATTTGTATCAGCGATATACTGTAATTGTATTGACACTTGCAACCTTATATGACCTATGCAGTCTCTACTACAATATAAATCTAAGTCTTCTAATACAGTGTGTAACATGTGTGCTCATTTTCCTTGCTTTCCAATTTCTTGTCCTGAGAGAATTCGAAAATTGTTTCAAATAAATTCTGTTTACAAATTAGTTCCTATTTTAGTGATAGATGTTGGATGATCTTCATCTACAGCAAATACTGTTGAAATTTTTATTCTCTATTCGCCTTTAGTGGATTTGTCAAACATCTGGATGAATAACACAGAAAAGTAATGTTATCATCATATGAAAAAAATTCACTCCTTTTGTAAGTTTCAAAGCAGAAACTTCGAAAACTGTAAAAAGGTTAAAAATGTTTGCAACCACAGACGAATAAAAATTCATGACACTGAAGCAGTCACCACCTGGGGTACATAATACTTTGTATCAACCAGGTAAGACTAATAAAAATTCATTACACAGAACCAATCACTAGCTGGGGTCCATAACAGGCCCACTTTGTATCAAACAGATAATTTTCTTTCCATAACCAACTGATTAAATCTGCGAAGTCTTCCCTTAAATCTCGTAACTTCCTTGTAAGCAATATATTTAATGCAATTTGAATTTTGTAAATTTTTGTAAACTAAACTTCGGATGTTCGCGTACTCATATCATTTGTTTCTACTGGGATATACTATAAGTAAATATTACATTATTCAATACTACATTAGCTTACGGTACCGAGTACAATTAGCAAGAGCAGGGAAAGATTTAAGAAGCTAAGAACCAGTACATAAACGGGGCAAGTATCAAATGAAAATACTGAACCTAGCGACAGAATCAATCTGCTTCAGCAATGATTTCACCAAAATGGTGGGCAAAAGTCATACATCTACACCCAACTGATGACAATACTACCCATAACAAGAATTATGAAATGGTAACGGAAGTCACATAAAACACTTAAAATAAAAGGTATCAGGATTGGCTTTTTTACGACGTAGAAGAGCCTGAAGAACAGAGTAACTGTTTTACTCTTGCTGGGTCCATACTATCGGAAAAATTTCGTCTGGACACACTATTTGTTTTGTCGTTGATTTTTAACTACTGTATGGTCAACCTGACACCACGTTTACCTGACTCTATATAGATGTACAGTTTCATTTCTTCACGTAAAATACGAATGAAGAAGAGGCAAATTAGATGACATACTGTTGAATACTTCAAATGTCATTATCGGAAACCGTAAGAATATTACTGTACCTGCACCAAAAAAACAGCACTAACAGTCACATAACAGAAAGGCTCACAGACAACACCACTCCAAAGCGAACAGAATATTGGAATTTGCTCGGAGTCGCCACGTCATTATAGACTTACTCATAACTGTGAAACAATACTCTGAAAATGGAATCCGGTGATTCCCACGAGTCAACTTCTGACTTTCTTGTGGTTTAACCCGCAGTATCCTGCTACTGAAAGTAGTACACGAACCCAGGAAAAATGTCTTATTGTCTTTTGTTACATCGTCGAATGACCAATAATTTTATTATAGTCTACTCGAAACACTTCGAAATGGTACAGGAGTGTAAGGAAGGGCAGGTAGAGGGGAGAGGGGTTACAAACAAATATTGCACATTAAAAGAGTGTGAACACATCTTGCGTTTTTCAAGTTTTCATCTCACAGCACGAAATTAGTAATCTCCATATTTACAGGATCCAAAGAGTATCAGAGTTCCAAGATATCTCAAAACAGCACCTATGAAATACCCCAAGAATGAATTTACTTTTTTTCCCGATTCAGGCCCCTCCACACGCAACGATCTGTCTGCGCAAATATCTGCGTACATCACATCTGCGCAGACAGACCTTTGCGTATGGACAGAAGATTTGCACCAACATGATGTGTGTGCGAACCTGGAAGTTGGAGTTGGAGGTTTGAGTGAAACCTCTCAAATCTGTGAGTTCAAACCACATCTGCGCAGACAAGTTGGAGCGTGTGGACAGGAGATCGAGGCAAATCTGGCGCGAAACAGCTTTTTGATCAGTCTAGTGTTTGTATTTGTGCGCACAGGGCATTAAAAGGGTTGATACTCGTCAGTGTTCTCAAGAGTTTGTAAGTGAATTCATTGAAATTTATAGAAACCACCCATGTTTGTGGAAGATTAAAAGTAAAGAATATAGTGACCGAGACAAAAAGACAGCAGCATACAATGCTCTAATTGAAAAATTGCGGGCAGTTGACGCCTCGGCAAACAGAGAAACGGTAATAAAAAAATACAAAATTCGTTGCGAACTGGCGAAATTATTTGCAAATGGATGTCGAAACTTATAATTATCTCTTAAAGCTTGTAACCCCTCATATTATAAGAAAAATACTTGTATGAAAAGGCAACTTCTCGTCATGAACGGCTGACGGTAACATTAAGATTCCTAGAAATAGGAAGGAGCTACAAGGATTTGGAATTTTCAACTGCAATGTCGAAACAAGCGTTGAGTAAAATAATACCCAACACATGTGAAACTATTTACGCTGTTCTGAAGGATGAATTCATGAAGGCAAGTCAAGTAAATTAAGTCTGTCAGCGAACTATTTACGGAAAAGAGTTATACAAAGTTCAGAAATTTAGAAGATCTGGTGTAAGAGTAGATCAACTGTACCAGCCAACGTTATGGTATTTTGATCTGCTTGGCTTTCTTAGTGATCAAGAAATGCCCAGACCAAGCAGGAGTACAATTGAAGATGAAATTGGAGTGTCAATGTGCCAGGAAATGGAAAACGAGGTAATGTAAAAAAAAAAAAAGACAGGTTCGCTCTGCAACTCCGCAGTAAATTTACGTGTGAAAACTGCTTTCGCTTTAGCAGCCACTGTGTACACCATTTTGATCGCTTTCTCTGTTTCCTGTGGTTGGTTTGAATTTTTCTTGCAACACAAGTTGCGAACACAGACCACAACAGAACTTCCTCCATTTCTATATTTCAAAGTAACTGAATTAAATGTTTGACGTTTACGGGGAGCGTAGTCGCTTGCCACTGATATTTCTTTTCTACATCGACAGATGGCGGGCGAGTAGTAGATTGGGGTTTGTGTCGTGTGAACAGACCACATTTGCAGCGATTTTTTGCATGTACAGACATCTGCGCCGATGTCTGCGCAGACAGATCGTTGGGTGTGGACCGGGCTTACGGCTCGACAACACGCAATCATCTGTCTGTGTTAGACGTCGGCACACATCACATCACTTCTGCGCAGAAAGCACGTTGCGTGTGATCACTGTGATGTGAGGTACAGTGCATTTAGAATTACTTGACAGTTCGTAAATAGCACAATTGAGCGCGGAACAGAGTTGCCAAGTCCCAGACGGAACTCACGCTTAATCTAATGTTTCATTCAATTCGCTCACACACGCTGATTATTTGATCATTAAATGTGAAGCCAACTGTAATTCGTTGTGAAATAGTTTCACTATGTGATGGTTTCATTTTCATTTTGTAAGATGTTTATGTCGACAATAAAACGACAGTTTTCAAGAAACAATTTTCCGACGACGTTATCAAATTTTCGACATCCGAGAAAGTTTTTTGTTATTGAAGTTAGATGTACACATTACGCAAATGAAATGTCAAGAAAACATCACATTTTCATATGTTTCAAACCTTAGCTGTGTCGAAGGTCTCTAACGCAAGATTTTGGGCTGTAAATAATATGACGGGCAATCATCTGCTCACGTACAGTAGCGATAGGCAAGAGATCACTATATTTGTAAAGAGGTGATATATTCCTGGTATGCATCCTTATTTCCAACACAAGACAAAAATAAAATAATGTTTGTTCAGCATCTTAAATTGGGCAACATCTATTCTGAGAAACAAAAACAATACAAAAACCATCAATGTACAGCAGACATTATTTTGCTTACTGTAATATGTATGGACAGATTGAATTCTAGAAATGCACTTTATTTGGAATTAATAGACTCCTGGAAATTGAAATAAGAACACCGTGAATTCATTGTCTCAGGAAGGGGAAACTTTATTGACACATTCCTGGGGTCAGATACATCACATGATCACACTGACAGAACCACAGGCACATAGACACAGGCAACAGAGCATGCACAATGTCGACACTAGTACAGTGTATATCCACCTTTCGCAGCAATGCACGCTGCTATTCTCCCATGGAGACGATCGTAGAGATGCTGGATGTAGTCCTGTGGAACGGCTTGCCATGCCATTTCCACCTGGCGCCTCAGTTGGACCAGCGTTCGTGCTGGACGTGCAGACCGCGTGAGACGACGCTTCATCCAGTCCCAAACATGCTCAATGGGGGACAGATCCAGAGATCTTGCTGGCCAGGGTAGTTGACTTACACCTTCTAGAGCACGTTGCGTGGCACGGGATACATGCGGACGTGCATTGTCCTGTTGGAACAGCAAGTTCCCTTGCCGGTCTAGGAATGGTAGAACGATGGGTTCGATGATGGTTTGGATGTACCGTGCACTATTCAGTGTCCCCTCGACGATCACCAGAGGTGTACGGCCAGTGTAGGAGATCGCTCCCCACACCATGATGCCGGGTGTTGGCCCTGTGTGCCTCGGTCGTATGCAGTCCTGATTGTGGCGCTCACCTGCACGGCGCTAAATACGCATACGACCATCATTGGCACCAAGGCAGAAGCGACTCTCATCGCTGAAGACGACACGTCTCCATTCGTCCCTCCATTCACGCCTGTCGCGACACCACTGGAGGCGGGCTGCACGATGTTGGGGCGTGAGCGGAAGACGGCCTAACGGTGTGCGGGACCGTAGCCCAGCTTCATCGAGACGGTTGCGAATGGTCCTCGCCGATACCCCAGGAGCAACAGTGTCCCTAATTTGAAACTTCCTGACAGATTAAAACTGTGTGCCCGACCGAGACTCGAACTCGGGACCTTTGCCTTTCGCGGGCAAGTGCTCTACCAACTGAGCTACCGAAGCACGACTCACGCCCGGTACTCACAGCTTTACTTCTGCCAGTATCCGTCTCCTACCTTCCAAACTTTACAGAAGCTCTTCTGCGAAACTTGCAGAACTAGCACTCCTGAAAGAAAGGATATTGCGGAGACATGGCTTAGCCACAGCCTGGGGGATGTTTCCAGAATGAGAGCCATGTCTCCGCAATATCCTTTCTTTCAGGAGTGCTAGTTCTGCAAGTTTCGCAGAAGAGCTTCTGTAAAGTTTGGAAGGTAGGAGACGGATACTGGCAGAAGTAAAGCTGTGAGTACCGGGCGTGAGTCGTGCTTCGGTAGCTCAGTTGGTAGAGCACTTGCCCGCGAAAGGCAAAGGTCCCGAGTTCGAGTCTCGGTCGGGCACACAGATTTAATCTGTCAGGAAGTTTCATATCAGCGCACACTCCGCTGCAGAGTGAAAATCTCATTCTGGAAATGTCCCTAATTTGCTGGGAAGTGGCTGTGCGGTCCCCTACGGCACTGCGTAGGATCCTACGGTCTTGGCGTGCATGCGTGCGTCGCTGCGGTCCGGTCCCAGGTCGACGGGCACGTGCACCTTCCGCCGACCACTGGCGACAACATCGATGTACTGTGGAGACCTCACGCCCCACGTGTTGAGCAATTCGGCGGTACGTCCACCCGGCCTCCCGCATGTCCACTATACGCCCTCGCTCAAAGTCCGTCAACTGCACATACGGTTCACGTCCACGCTGTCGCGGCATGCTACCAGTGTTAAAGACTGCGATGGAGCTCCGTATGCCACGGCAAACTGGCTGACACTGACGGCGGCGGTGCACAAATGCTGCGCAGCTAGCGCCATTCGACGGCCAACACCGCGGTTCCTGGTGTGTCCGCTGTGCCGTGAGTGTGATCATTGCTTGTACAGCCCTCTCGCAGTGTCTGGAGCAAGTATGGTGGGTCTGACACACCGGTGTCAATGTGTTCTTTTTTCCATTTCCAGGAGTGTATTTGATAATGCAGCCATATTAAAATTTCAAAACTTAGTGTGAATTAATTTTGTTATGCCAGTACTCACAAGTGCAAACCGCCCACTCCGAACATGTAGCTGAATCCGTTTGTGCTGCATCTCTATGTGGATAACGGTAAAACTCCACTGATGTCACTCTCGTCGCTATTACAGACACTTGAAGTTTCGCTGTCCCTGTAGTCACTTAAAGTGATAATCAACTCTTCCACTGAAGTCTCCAAGGCACCTTCATCTTGCCATGCCCTTTCCATGAGGTTGGGTGTGTGTTTGACGGCTTTCTTCCAGTCTTCAGTGGTAATGTGAGTAATAGCTTCTCTAGTGTGGAGAGCGTAAATTTTTGGTTGTTCCTGGTAATGAAACAGCTAATTTGGGCCCATATCAACTCTATGGGGTTAGAGTGGCAGTTTTACGGTCGGCAACCTGACGATTGTACGCCTACGTTGTTTTGTCAGTTCGTCAATTTCATAATCTGGAAATTGCAGTTTATGGAAATTTATTTTTTCCGTAAGCTCGAACTTCTTAAGGTCATGATATACATATTACATTACGACGCTCAAGCCAATTCATCATTTCCTTCTTTTGCTTTGCCATGGTAGGTGCTTTATCAACAACAACTGAATGATATGGAGCACTGTCTAAACCAGTTGTAGGAGGTTTATCTAGATTGGGTATTAGAGCTTCTACGAACCACTTTGTGAATGTAATGTGGTTCATATATTCATGATAATCTCCTGTCTTCCTCAATTTAAAGAGAAGGACAGAGTTTGGTACGAAACCTTGTGAGGTGCCTGCATGCAGTAGAATCTGCCCCCTTACCAGACGGCATCAGCATTGTTCCTTTAATCGTGTTGTCTGTCCACCATTAACTACGTGACCAGAATTAACCAACGTTTCATCGAGCCAAACCACTTCATTAACATTATATGCTAAATATTTGTTTTACAAATCAGCATCGCCATGCAGCAATATCTTCCCTTTCTATCAATAGCTTAAGGCTGCAAAATTGTCAGTAGTGAAATCCTACATTGTGCAAAACTGTGAATAACGATGTTCGACTGCCCTGAAAAGGTCCTGATTCTTTGCCACCAATAACTTTGAGAGTGTGGGATGTTCCTTTCTGCGCAAATAACCGTAAACGTGACGACGAATTGCATCCTCTGCAAATGAATCTAAATTCGTAATACACTTATCAATAGAACTTTCTTCCCGGGAGTACCAAGTTTGGATGGTTCTCCAACTTCCTTTTCTGTCTCAAACAGTTCCTTCCCAATTTTTACGACAGTGTTTCGTTGATATTCAGGGCTGCTGCTGTACTACCTTGTTAACGGTGAGTATTGGCATACCACTAACCCTCTCAGACCTGGTGGTCACAATTGTGTATATAAAGGTTGTTCACTAATATTTCACTGACAAGAAATGTCATGTGCATCCAAACCCACTGTGCACATTTGTGTATGTTTCTTTTATCCATGCTCCAGCAGCTGCTGCTCTCCTGTGAGCAGTCTGTGAACCACATAGTAAAATTTACTCTCTGGTGTTGTCTCTCTGTGGGAAGCCATTACTCGTTGATTTTATTGGTATAATAGTCACATTGTGGGTTTTGTTTATGAATGTGTATTGTGGTTTCCTTCTTTTGGGACCATTAGACATACTTTCAGTGGAATTTTCAGCAATTTCATTCAGTTCATATTTGTATATTATGTATCAGGTATGTTTAATGTACACAGTAGTGAACAGCAGATCCTTAATGGTGTAAAATAGGAAACAAAACCTAAAATGTATCTCAGCTGTTTTTGCATGGCTATGGTAGTTATGTGGGGTATTTTTACATTAATTTCAGTGCCAGCAGCAAGGAGGAGAATAGCTGACCTGTACATATGATTTTATTTGATATTGCTAGCTTTTGACTTACAAATATGGATAAGGAATACCTTTCTGTGGAGAAAGATAGGGACTTGTTTATGGAAATAATTGAAATTGGTAACGTTTTTGACATTAGTTTGAGTGGAGATGAGGATTACAGTGTACCACTTATTGAAAGGCAAGCTGAACAAATAGTGAAACGTGTTGGATCAGATAAAGTGGGCGTGAATGATGTGTGTAGAGACACCATATCTGAAGACGATGGAGAGGTGATGGATGCTGCAATGAACTTTTATCCAATTAAAACAACCCAGAATTGAATAACCTGTGTGACAACATAATTTTCACACCTAAAGAATCCATAAAATGGAAACGCAAACCTCTAAGTACCATTGCAGAAACACACAAAGATTCAAATTTTGAAGAATCTGTCTTGGGTTCTCCAATACAATACTTCAAAACATACACTCCTGGAAATTGAAATAAGAACACCGTGAATTCATTGTCCCAGGAAGGGGAAACTTTATTGACACATTCCTGGGGTCAGATACATCACATGATCACACTGACAGAACCACAGGCACATAGACACACGCAACAGAGCATGCACAATGTCGCTACTAGTACAGTGTATATCCACCTTTCGCAGCAATGCACGCTGCTATTCTCCCATGGAGACGATCGTAGAGATGCTGGATGTAGTCCTGTGGAACGGCTTGCCATGCCATTTCCACCTGGCGCCTCAGTTGGACCAGCGTTCGCGCTGGACGTGCAGACCGCGTGAGACGACGCTTCATCCAGTCCCAAACATGCTCAATGGGGGACAGATCCGGAGATCTTGCTGGCCAGGGTAGTTGACTTACACCTTCTAGAGCACGTTGGGTGGCACGGGATACATGCGGACGTGCATTGTTCTGTTGGAACAGCAAGTTCCCTTTCCGGTCTAGGAATGGTAGAACGATGGGTTCGATGACGGTTTGGATGTACCGTGCACTATTCAGTGTCCCCTCGACGATCACCAGAGGTGTTCGGCCAGTGTAGGAGATCGCTCCCCACACCATGATGCCGGGTGTTGGCCCTGCGTGCCTCGGTCGCATGCAGTCCTGATTGTGGCGCTCACCTGCACGGCGTCAAACACGCATACGACCATCATTGGCACCAAGGCTGAAGCGACTCTCATCGCTGAAGACGACACGTCTCCATTCGTCCCTCCATTCACGCCTGTCGCGACACCACTGGAGGCGGGCTGCACGATGTTGGGGCGTGAGCGGAAGACAGTCTAACGGTGTGCGGGACCGTAGCCTAGCTTCATGGAGACGGTAGCGAATGGTCCTCGCCGATACCCCAGGAGCAACAGTGTCCCTAATTTGCTGGGAAGTGGCGGTGCGGTCCCCTACGGAACTGCGTAGGATCCTATGGTCTTGGCGTGCATCCGTGCGTCGCTGCGGTCCGGTCCCAGGTCGACGGGCAAGTGCACCTTCCGCCGAGTACTGGCCACAACGTCGATGTACTGTGGAGACCTCACGCCCCACGTGTTGAGCAATTCGACGGTACGTTCACCCGGCCTCCCGCATGCCCACTATACGCCCTCGCTCAAAGTCCGTCAACTGCATATACGGTTCACGTCCACGCTGTCGCGGCATGCTACCAGTGTTAAAGACTGCGATGGAGCTCCGTATGCCACGGCAAACTGGCTGACACTGACGGCGGCGGTGCACAAATGCTGCGCAGCTAGCGCCATTCGACGGCCAACACCGCGGTTCCTGGTGTGTCCGCTGTGCCGTGCGTGTGATCATTGCTTGTACAGGCCTCTCGCAGTGTCCGGAGCAAGTATGGTGGGTCTGACACACCGGTGTCAATGTGTTCTTTTTTCCATTTCCAGGAGTGTATATACCAAATGATCTGTTCACTAGCTTGGCAGCACATACTTATATTTATGCATTACAACAAGGCAAATCCTCATTCAAGCAGACAACTCCTCAAGAACTAGAGGTGCTATTTGGCTTGCATATATTGAGTGGCGCTTTGAAATTTTTCAGATTATGAATGTATTAGGATACAAGTCTGAAGGTAAATGTGTTTTGGGAAAACATGTCACGAGACAGATTTTTAAAATCAGGAACAAATTTACATTTGGCGAACAATCTGGAGAAGACAACAGAAAATAAAGGTAAATTTTACAGTCAGGCCAATTCACACAGCCATTCGAAAATTCTGCAGTGCACTTCCTATAGAAGAAAATGTTTGTGTCGATGAAGGAATTATTCCTTTCACTGGGGAGTTTTGTGCAAATCAGTATGTCAAGGGGAAACCAAGTCCAAGGGGAATCAAAGTCTTCATGTTGCGTGGAAAGAGCGGAATAGTGCATGATTTCCTTTTGTATCAAGGTGTTTCCACTGAACTAAATATTGCATTGTGCAAAAAATTTGGATTAGGTCCTGCTGTTTTAGGATTTTCTGTTCCACTCTCAAAATGTAACAGTCATAGATTATACTTTGACAACTTATTTTCATCTTATCATCTGTTTCAAGTTCTGAAATCTCAAGGCATCGATGCAGCAGGTTCTGTCCATCAAAATAGATTTGGAAAGAACTTGCCTTTTTCGGATAATAAAACAACAATGAAACAAACCGGAGGTTACTGTGAAGAAATCACTAGTGCTGATGACGTTACCATGTGTAAGTGGTTAGACAATAGGTGAGTTGTATTGTGTTCAAACTTCGTTGGTAAAGGCTCAGTGGGTGAAATTGAGTATTGGGGAAAAAAAAACACTGTAAATAAGTGAAATTAGAAAGATGTGAAATAATGAGGAGATATAATCATGAAGCAGGTGGTGTGGATCTATATGATCAAATGATAAGCTACTACAGAGTTTTCATCAGATCTCAGTAATGGCCTTTGCATATGAATTTTCATGCTGTTGACTTTGCCATCGTGCAGAGTTGGTTGGAATACAGATTAGATGCAGACAACCTGTCTATCCCGAAAAAGAAGCAAATGGACCTTCTTACCTTTCAAATCAGGGTATACTGTGCCAGAAGAAAGTGACTGAAATGAAGAGGCGGCATCTGTGTGATGAAGGACTGACTTTAGGTCTGGAGAGTCATACCAAGAAAAAGAGGAGAATTACGACTAGCTACAAAGAAACAGTTTGATTCCACTGACCATTTGCCTTTGCATGATGTAGAAGCTCCAGGTCGCTGCAAATTTCCAAAATGTACAGGACATTCTAGAATTCGGTGCAGAAAATGTAAAGTACATTTGTCTCCAAAAGAACAAAAATTGTTTTTTGCAGTTTCATACTAAATCTTAAATTCAGTGGGTTGACCATTGTTGTTTAAATAAGAACTGTAATTTGGAATTATTTTTATTGTTTCTTCTGCTTTAAAGTGAAATAAAGAGGGCATACTTGATCTGTAGTGTTACCCACCTTAACCAAGGAAGCTCAAGACCTGATGAACACAATTGTGTACTTTAAATATCTTGAAAATTAGAGATCATATGAAATTTTTTCTTAGAAAAATATTGCCAGGAAACTCACCTCAATGTAAAAATGATGTCAGGTATTATTTTATAAGTAAATAAAAAATCAGGTCTGAAATGGCTAAGTTATCCACTCTCAAAGTAAGCTCTTAACGAACAAACCATTTCTCTACAGTGTCCTCGTAAAGCAATCACCTGTCCACGATAACGAGGTCGAACTTTTGCACTTCTAACTTTCGGTGTACTTTCTTCTGGCATGTTAAATAAGACACAACAAATAACTGTCTCAGAAACAATACAGTAACTCCTAAATTGCAACGAAACAAACACAGCGCTCAGCGATCGCACAGATTCACTCACTGCAACTAAATAGCGGCAAAAGAGGAAGTACTGTGGACTGAGATTTGGCAACTCAGGGTGCACGTGCCCGCTGGACTGCGGTTCCAGCCATTATGGGATTGGCTGAATCTGAACCATGCCTCTGGCGCGGCCGCCTCCCTACCACTTCCGTCGCAGCTGTCAATACTAAAGTAATTTTAAATAGACTTGTGTATCATAGACTCTGTGAACCAATAGAGTTTCACCCAAGAATCTTACAATAACTAAAGACCCAAAATAAAACATACGTAGGTTAGTAATAACTATATTCTGAAATGAAAACACAATTAAAAGTACACTTACATTATGTGATTACAAGTGCTGTTCGGTTGCAACTTGTGAATAAAATAATGAAATATTTGTAGTATTAATAGTGGTGTGGCACATACGTCTGATCTGGACAAGACCTATAAAAGAAAAGGTGACTCTTCCTCTTTCGCCGATAATATGACGATCAAAAATCTTCAAATGTTTCCAGCAGCTGCGTATAATATTTATACATCGGTGGACTATATCTATAGCTCAAATTATTTATTTCATTACTTATATGTTTTCTGCTAAGAAAATATCAGCATGCAAATGTGCTTTTAAACTGCCCCCTGAGTTAGGAGGTGAAAGGACACACCTGCAGCCGAGGAACTCACTCTAAAGCACATTGCATATATATAAAGTCTACAAATACAGATACATATCATATACAACACACATATCATAACCTAATATTAACACGAAACAGATTTCCAATGGTTGAATGTGCCGTTTTATGTTGGCATTGCGCCTACCGCGTAAAGTTCCTAGTCCATGTGTTCATGTGCACAAAACGTCGCAGAGACAACGTTTATCATCATGGATTTCACAAATGTGGATTAACATTTAGAACAGGTACAAAACCCTAAAGTACCAACACTCGTTAACACGAAATTACAAGTTCTTGTTACTGAGTCTTCTTCACACAGTATTTCGATTGAAATGTCTTTTTGTTTCAGATCGAACGTCTTTTTACAACGTATCGTCGTTCACAGTTCCATGAACCGAAAACATACGATAACTTTATAAAGGTGATCATTGTTTATGGCAGTTAAATGTCATAGTTCGCAGTTTTGATACAGATGCGTGTGCCCGATCATTTGTAGCACAGTTTATATTTTTTGCACTAGTTACACTGTTATTTAGACTGATGTCACTGTTTTTGTCCTAGGTCGTACACCGCCTGATAGAAGACTGGTGGATTCCCATTCCACAGCACAAGTTCGTGAAGGCATGGTCGATCGTCGTTTATACCAGGTAATAGTGTCTGTCATTTCCGAGAACACATTGCTCCCTGAGGGCCCGTCCAAAATCCCTCCACCCATCGAGTGGTCTTCCTCATTTTGGAACAAAGTGACTGTAGGTGCAGTAGGGAACCAGTTTTTGCTATTCAGACTTGCAGAGATGCAACGCAGTAAATGTCAATTTGCGATGCACTCAAAAGTGTCAGTGCACTTCACTATGACAGTTTTTCCACATGCATAGTTTGTCGAGCGATATACACATATTCGTTCACAAGTAGTTGTGACGTAGAACAAATCTCCATCATCAAGTCTTTACGCAAACAATTCGTAAAACGATTCTACATTAACAGTTTGTAAACAAATTTCAAACGTAAATAGTTCATCAAGTCTGATGCAAAGCAATATATCATGAATAGCCTTTTTTCAATTATGTGGGTTTGCACATCAGTTTCCTCATAGTCACAAGTTCAGCATCATATGGTAAACGTCCACAAATAGTTTCATGTCATGCAAGTCTCATAACTTTTCCATAAGGACACATTTAACAAGTACAAATAACATATACAAGTGAGCATATACCATTTAGCTTTACCTAAATGCAGATAAATACATGAAAATAAGAACAAATAACAAAAGCAATGACCTAACACCTAACACAAAAACACTTGCGACATGAGTTAACTGTGCAGTCTAAGCATGGTCTTAGCTACTCTAAGTGTGTGTGTTCAGTGGTGAGATGCGTATTCAATCAGTTTCAAGGTGAAACTGTATGGGAATAGAATGATCAATTATTCACGCCAGTCAGTCGAAGATTGACAGTGCGGATAATCAGTCTTGTAGGCTGAAAATACATCTTATTCATACCTGTATAAAAGTGAATATAGAATTTGCTTTAAAATTTTAAGTGACTGCTGTAAGTATTTGGCGAAGACGAATCTCTTCTTTCTCCTTCTGCTGCTGACAAGAATAGCTGAAATAAAACTCTTATACTACGTAGCTTTTCTGTAGAAGTACTGTGAGGTACGTGTACTTGATAGTTGTGTATAACTCAAGCATGATCCATAGATGTGTTTACTGTTGAGCATGATACACTCTAAGATCACAGTGAGCTTATAGTCCAATAATTCTGACAATAATATTAGGACCGTCGTACAGCAGATGCCACTTCACGTTACGCCACTGAAGAGCAGACGACTTACGGTGAGTACACAAAAGCACTAACATACAAGCTTTAAATTCCTGCTTCCTCCTGACAGTGCGCACGTAAGTTTTGTTCCTAATTTTGGCTTCTGCAGTCAGTGTTGCACAGATTTCACTTACCTTTTCGTCGTGTGTTGTTTGCTGAAAAGAAAGTTTTGGTATCAGTGCTGTCCAATCGTTGTCTTCTTTGCAATAGAACATGAGCTCATTAGGAGTGTATCGAGTTTCATAAACATTCAGGTGGTTGTGTACCTCCTGAAATAAATACAAATATGTTACGCAATTAGTATGTTTGGTTGAAATGTAGGTTCTCATAAATCTGTTAATCTCACAGAAAACATGTTCAGTCGGATTACACTGGCCACTATACCTTGAGATAAAAATACTCTTAATACTATTGTCTGTGAGAAGTTTACGCCAGTTGTACCCAGTACAGTATGCAGCATAGTCGGATAAAATAGCTTTTAGTTTTGCCGTGTGAGGAATGTAGTCACATGAGAAACGACGAATGATGGCAGTGGCAGTAGCACATCTTATAGCATACAGTTTAACATGTTTGGAGAATAAATCGCAAAATGCAAGACTATATTTCACACCACCATGGCTTGTGTGATGTGGACCACTTATGTCAGAATTACAATTTCTAGACGTTTACTGGGTAGAACAGAATGCAAATCTGCCTTTGTAGACAAGTTCAGCGGTTTAGATTTTGGACAGATGATGCATGCTTTGAGTATACTGTGGATCTTACGTCTCATATTGCTAAAGTAACAATAGGTGCTAAGCTTTGATATGAACTTCTTGGTACCATAATGACCCCAAACAAAATGTGTGTGCCAAACCAGGTTGTATTCTGAGTCCTTAGGAATACAAACACACCAAGTAGTGGCTTATGGATGACAGCAATAAAATAATATACCATTATGTATCAAATATCGGTTGGACAGAGGATGCTCAGGTTTATTTGTAATCTTACCTTATTCCAGTGCGGTTCAGATTTCTGCAATGTTGACATATTTCTACATAAGTCGATATAATACTGGTAATATAGCTTATGCTGCATAAGAAGTATTCGGTAATCATTCACATTCTCCAAGTCAGAGTTACACTCATTCAAGCCTTGAAGCAGACGAGACAAAGTGTTGGGAATGATGTTGTCTTTACCCTTAATATATACAATTTCAAACGAATAGTTTTGCAAAGATAACGCCCAACTTGACAATCTGGGATGTACCAGCTTACAAGTTAACAGAAATGTTAGAGCTTGGTGGTCAGTATACATTTTAGTGTGCTTACCATATAAATAATAATGAATTTCTTAAAGGCCCACAATATAGAGACTGTTTCAAGTTCTATGGTAGAGTATGTGCATTCACATTCACTAAGTGTGCGGCTTTCAAAACTAATAATTTTCACATGTTCTTGTTCTCCATTCTTTATAACTTGAAACAAACAACAGCCTAAACCGTAGGATGAGACGTAACGTGTCATACACACATCTAAATTAAAATCAGGGTGATCCAAAAATGTTTGATGTAACCAGAGCATGCTTAATACTATCAAACTCTTACTGACACTGATCAGACCATATATGTATCTGATTCTTTTTGAGTAGGTACCATAGATGTTATCTGTTTAATAGTTGGTGTGGTAAAAATAGTTGAAAGAAAGAACGAAGTCCAAGGAAAGATTTAAGTTGATTTCTAGTCCGTGGACTAGGAAAATTCCTGATTGTGTCTATCATACTTGGGTCAGGCCTTATACCTTGAGCATTAATAATATGTCCAAGATGCTTAATTTCACTGTAAGCAAATTTCGACTTTTTGAGATTAGCCGTCACGCCAGCTTGTGCGAATTTATGTAGAATATTTTGCAAAGTATCACTGTGTTCAGACCAAGTCTTACTAGCTATGAGCAGTTCATGAATGTTGTGAGTAACTGATTCAACCAATGTGCGACTGCTACGGTCGCAGGTTCGAATCCTGCCTCGGGCATGGATGTGTGTGATGTCCTTAGGTTAGTTAGGTTTAAGTAGTTCTAAGTTCTAGGGGACTAATGACCACAGCAGTTGAGTCCCATAGTGCTCAGAGCCATTTGAACCATTTTTTTTTATTCAACCAATTCATCACCAAGTACAGTATCCAGTTTGGTGATAAACACGCCTGAACTGACGTTCAGACCAGACAGAGAGACACAAAACTAATAGGTTCGCCCTCTGCAGCGTACTTTCTAGAATCTGGCGTGATTGGGACTTGCCAGAACGAATTCGTCTGATCTACTGCAGAAAAATACTTATAACCTAAAAATTTCTGGAGTTGCTGCTCTAAATTCTCAGGTTTCACACGAACAGGTAAAATAATCTCATTAATTGCACGAGCATCCAAAACAACTCTGATATTCCCATCGGTTTCTTTAGAACAACTAAAGGGCTGCTGTAAGGTGAAGTGGAACATTCGATAATTTTTACTCTAACACTTGTTTCAATTCGTGCCACACAGCAAGTCGTTGGGATAGTGGCACATTATAGGTTTTGTGGAAGAAAATCTGGCGAGGTTTAACTGCTATTTTATACACATATGTATTGATAAAACCTGGTCCTTTGCTAAATACCTGTATAAACTTGGACAAAACATCATATAGTTCATTATGTTCATCATGTGTGACAACTGCAGTTTCTGATAACTTATTACTAATTAAAGTTTTCAAGTCCTCAAACTCGGCATCAGGCGCATGTGTCTGTGTGGCAACACCATCATAGTCCTGTATTAACTGAATCTTATACCCTGCACAGTATGTATCGTGCTTCAGAGTCCTGGTATTAAGGTCAGTTGAAATTTCACTGCCCTTATCTCTAAGTATACATTTACAGTGGGAGAAGTCAATAGTGCTGTCCTTCTCGCACAATATATCTAAAACTAAAATGCAATTAGTGACCAGGTTTTGGACGAAGAGGAATGACCATGGTACGATTTCATTACCTACCATGACTGTCACAAATACCTGTTTCTTAACCCTTGAAACTTATTGCCTATGGCAGTTAAAATTTTACAGTTATGGACAGGATACTCTGACACAGTTCAAACTCACACATTTTCTTGTAAAAATCATAGGACAAGACACTAACAGCCACTCCTGTGTCCAGAATAATAGTAGTGGGAATACAACCCACAACACCAATAGTTGAGGTCAAAACTATTTCACTGGATGATGAACAAGATTGTGTGTTCTCTTGTAACAGTTCATCAGACAAGTTTTCGTCATGATAATACCTTATGAGTAATAATGGATGCTGTATACAACTGCCAGGTACATGATCATTGTGCGCTTGCAATATGGGTGTGTCAAATATTTAAATTGAAGTCGCCACGCAACTCTTCCACAGCGACGACCTGCGGCACAGTAGTGACTGTTTTTAGTTTGATGTCGTCACATTTGTAGTGGGTGCAGGCACAGACGGAGGTGGAGTATCACTAGTTACTTCGATAATATTTACATTTGGGTATTGTTTGTTCCAGTCTCCGAACTGTGGCGGTCGTTGCGTTTTCTTGTTTTGGCTCATCTGCGGGTTTGTAAATGCATTCCAGTTCTGAGTTTGTATTTGCGGCGGCGGCAATTGCCACTGTCCTGTGTTATTGTTTTGCTGTGGTGGTGTCGCAGTGTGTTGACACTGGGCAGCCTAGTTGCTGTTACTGCAGCTCTGTTGCTGTTTTGGTGGGGATTAATGGTTAGTTTTGCTTCTCTTAAAAATTTTCTTACCACTCTGATAATTATTTTTACCATTGTATTTGTTGTTGTTGTTGCGCGGTCTCTTGTTTGGATTGCCGCCAGTAGAATAAGAAGTGTTTAAATACTGTTTGTGCTGTGTTGAGAATGTTGGTTCTGATGTGTATATACATTTGCCATGTGAAGCGGTTGATTCTGTTGGCTAGCGTGTCCGACAGCAGCCAGTGCGCCGGAATTGGGTTGTCTACCCTGCGTATTTTGTACAGCGCTGGTGTAAACATTCTAGCAAAAAAGCATATCAGTTGAATCGAGCACTGTGAGAAAATGCTCTGCGTCGTTGTTTGGGATATGCAGAAGTTTTTCTCTGATAACAAGCGGCAGTCTTGCTTTAAATGCGCGGAAGATGTCGCGCGTTGCAACAGGCTCGTGAAGCAAATGTCCCATATTTAAATATTTCTCGAAATACCGGCGCATATTGCCGTGGTTAGGATTGAATGGTTCAGGATACACAATGTGCCTACGAAGTCGTTCCTGTACAGATTGTGACCAAAATTTAGATGGAAAGGCTCTCTCAAATTGTTCGTATGTAAGGCATGTCGGCTTCATTATACACTCATACAGTTGTGTCGCCTTGCATACAACCGACAACATAAGATATCCTCTTACGGTCACTCAACGTACGAGGAAATGCATTTCTGAAGGCTTTAAGAAAGATGACAGGATGTACGGTTATTTTTCGGGTGTAAATGACTGAAACTGTCTGTTTATTGAAGCTCTCCTCTTCCTTGGCACTGTGGTAATGTTTAGTTTCAGAATGATTACTGTTAATGTTCAACTGGCGAATGGCACGGAAAATGTTGTTGATAATTATCACGACTGCAATGCAGTGTGTCATGTTGAGGTGCGTACTGTCGTTGCGAGTACGTGGTGTGCGGTGTGTATGCGTCGTCAATGTACTTGTATTCATTGTCAAACTGTGTGTTTTGGTTGCTATTACCGTCATTGCACTTTGGTTGTACGTCTGTCAAATTGTTTCGATTGTGCTGCTTGACTGATTACGTGTTTGTTGTTATTTATAAATTCCGCGACAGTGTCGTGGACAACAGCAAGTAATTTTCCTTGTTAAGCACTCGTCAAAATACTTTTTTTTTTTTTATCTTTCCAACTGTGAAATTCTCTATTGATGCATGAGAAATGGTTGTCAGTGCGTAGTCTTACTTTACCAGAAAACTGTTTGTCAATTGTGTCAACCTTGTTTTCGACATCGGCAACACGCGTTTATACAGGGTGTTACAAAAAGGTACGGCCAAACTTTCAGGAAACATTCCTCACACACAAATAAAGAAAAGATGTTATGTGGTCATGTGTCCGGAAACGCTCATTCTAGTTTCGTCAGTATGTACTGTACTTCCTCCATTCACCGCCATGACTTCATACGGGGTACTCTACCTGAGCTGCTACAACATGTGCCTTTACAAGTACGACACAACATGTGGCCCATGCACGATGGAGCTCCTGCACATTTCAGTCGAAGTGTTCGTACGCTTCTCAACAACAGATTCGGTGACCGATGGATTGGTAGAGGCGGACCAATTCCATTGCCTCCACGCTCTCCTGACCTCAACCCTCTTGACTTTCATTTATGGGGGCGTTTGAAAGCTCTTGTCGACGCAACCCCGGTACCTAATGTAAAGACTCTTTGTGCTCGTCTTGTGGACGGCTGTGATACAATACGCCATTATCCAGGGGTGCATCAGCGCATCAGGGATTCCATGCGACGCAGGGTGGATGCGTGTATCTTCGCTAACGGAGGACATTTTGAACATTTCCTGTAACAAAGTGTTTGAAGTCACGCTGGTACTTTCTGTTGATGTGTGTTTCCATTCCATGATTAATGTGATTTGAAGAGAAGTAATAAAATGAGCTCTAACATGGAAATTAAGCGTTTCCGGACACATGTCCACATAACATATTTTCTTTCTTTGTGTGTGAGGCATGTTTCCTGAAAGTTTGGCTGTATCTTTTTGTAACACCCTGTATATTATCACGCACTGCCGGATAAGATTTAATCTGAGTAACTACAGACTCGCATGTTTTACTGAGATTGTTTACTTGTGCTTGGATCTCTGTCACATCTTTATTTGTGTTTTGTTGTTGTAATGAAAGCTCTGAAAATTTCGCGTTGAGCTCGGGCACTTGTCCGGTCAGTCTGTTATTTATCTCCTCAACACGGCCTCACGAAGTTTCGTTTGACGCTTTAAGTGCAGCTAATTCTGATTTAATTTCATCATGTCGTGTTTTTATCTCGTCATGAGCTGTTTTCAATGCGGCGCCTAATAGACGTCATCTGTTGGTCTTCGCGTGCGTTAGTGTCCTGTTTGTGTTGTGTCATTTTTTTCACATCAGCATCGAACATTCTGGCAAATCTAGTGATGCGAAACTGTTCCGCCCCCGCCACGTCGTTAGACATGACGTCAGACACAAAAATTGGTTCGGAGCTAGGCTTAGGAATATTACTGGTGGACTGTCTATTTTCTAAATTTACCTCACCAGAATAGTCTATTACATGTCGCTCGTTAGTATTCGAGTCAACCGTAACGTCACTTTCATTGTTTAATGTCATGTCAGAGTCGGATTACGTCTGTGTTTGCGGTCTCTGGTTTTCCACCTTTCCTAATTTTTTTATGGTCAATACCATGCCACACGTAATGTGTGACACAATAAAAATTTAAACTCGTATGTGTAATGAGAATAAATGTAGAAATTAATCTCGCTGTACGATACTGTCTGAACAAGAAAATTGATGGTCGAAAGTAATGGTGGAATCTTGAATACTAATGGCTGCACGCCATATTACGCCGCACAGAACTTACAGTCGGCTATATTGTAAACTGATATAACTCTATTGTTGCACTGTATGAATAATGAAAATAATTTTGGAAATCGCGATGTAGCTTAAAATCACTGCTAAGGAAACGGAAAATTGTGATAGATCTACCAAGCAAGCTTTGATAATACAATGCGCTTGGCCAAGATTGCTGATGCAAAGATGCGGTACCTTGATTAGTAGTGGAAATTATTTGTACTTCGTAATGCATAGTCCGCGATTGCAACGTATTTTAGGTGTCGACTACAATTCCAGTAATTAGTCTTACTTCAATGTATTCCCGTCTCGTCTCTCGTATGTCGTTTGCAATAAACATGTAACGAAAGGAAGACAATATAGTACACATACAGTGCGTCCTGTCGCGGTCGCCGATTAATTTTTTTTTTTTTTTTTTTTGGCGGGGGGAGGGGGGTTTGGGGGGGGGGCGATCTTTGTATCTGGATCGAGAAAATACAATGAAATAAAGTAATTCAATTTAAGTAAATTTATACAAACTCTCGGCGCTTGTGCATGGCATTTTCGTTAAAGGTCCGTTCATGTATTTTTAACCGTTTTCTTCTCTGTGTGTTTTTTTCTAATATCGGACTGCGTGAAAAGACAGCATCCAAAGACGACTGTGGTTCGAGCTGGACGACTTTTTGCCCAAAAGTACAGAACCTTCTGCCATGCGAAGTCACCCAACAATCTCACAATAACTAAATACACAGTATGAAACATACATTGCTTAGTAATAATTATATTCTGAAATGAAAACACAATTAAAATTACGCTCGCATTATGTAATTACGAGTGCTGTTTGGTTGCAACTCGTGAATAAAATAATGAAATATTTGTAGTATTAATGGTGGTGTACCACATACGTCCGATCTGGACAACACCTAGAAAACAAAAGCTGACTCTTCCTCTTTCGCCAATAATATGACGATCAAAAATTTTCAAATCTTTCCAGCGGCTGCATACAATATTTATACATCTGTGGACTATTATCTATGGCTCAAATGATTTATTTCGTTACTTGTAATTACGTTTTCTGCAAAGAAAAGCTCAGCATGCAAATGTGCCTTTGAAAACTCCACGTCTCCAGGTATAATACGGGAAAATTCTTGTATGAGTAGAGCAATTTCTCCAGCTGAGGAGATGACGTTGACCCTGGGGAAGCAGCAGAGGAGACGCTACATTCACCTCATCTCGGCAACACGTCTCCGGATATCACTACGCGCTGTACGTGCACCGTTTCGTTTCTACTGCGGGGATGTCAGTCGACTTTCGTGGTCGTATCGAGTTCTGAGAAGGGGAAGAAGTCATATTAGATTGGTTTTAAGACCAGTCCATCCTGGCTGTCGTGCCACGCCACATCCCGTCCCGTCAAAACATTCTAAAATGCATTTCAAATAGCGGCATACACACTGGCAGTCTGTCACGTGACATAATGCCACCGTCAAATGTTTCTCAGGAAGAAAGTTTTGCCAGCTGACGTCATCCGTCCGTTATTGATCATGTGATCGCCAAACTCATTTCCTCCCAATACATGGCCATATACAGATCTCCATATTTCGTTTCGTTGTGACTTTCATGGTTAATAACAGTTGTTTTTGTTCATTATTTGTTATAAATTGTTTCGTTTCGTTATTTGATTTATGAAAAAATATAATAAATGGCGAAGGATTAATTGAAGCAGTGAGGTAGCAGTCTGAATTGTGGAACATGAGTGTACCAAATTACTGTCCTCTACTACATTTATAAAGTGGATTTTTATACATTTTGGAACAGTATTTAATATTTTACTACGAAATGTATTGCAACTTGGCTCGAACTTGAAGTGAAAAAAGTAGTATGGGTAGAATCAGATTGATTAGAAGTGTTTTATAAAGAAATAGCATGAAACATTCAGAAACTGCAAGTTGTATGTTAAAATATGTGTTTGTGGCAGACTTGTTTATTGTTAAATATGCCTCTGGATTGTATGTGAAACAGTTTTGCAAGTGTCAGTGGTCAGTATTTATGTGGTTTCACTAGCTTACCACAGTAGAAATAAGGTACTTAAAAGCCAAATAAAAGACATAAAGAAAAACTGTAAATCTTGAAGGGGAAGGTATTGAGGGTAATATGACAATCGCATAATACATTGTCCTGGACCACCACTAAACTTAACCCCAAACAACCAAATTTTCATGGGATGCGATGGCAGCACATAACATAGTGTTCGTTTTAGTAATTCTGAGTGCAGTTTGACGTAATAAATGAAAAAATGATGCCTCGACTTTCTGAAATGTAAAATTAAGATTTTTCTTCCCTGAGCTCATTGTATTGCGTGCGGAATTCCTCATCTGTATGACACTTTATGACATTTTTCGGACCCACACTCTTTCTTGGGCACTTCTGCCTTTGATCTAACATAAGAGCACAGCTGTAACCCTTTGAATCCAATATGTTCTAGCATAACCACGAAAGGCGGAACGAAGAAGCGGTATGAAAGAGCAGAGAAGGCTATGAAAAAAAGATGGGTGATGGTGCTTGGGGTCGGACCGCGCCGCGCCACGCGCAACACTGCATATAAGCCCAGCTCCTGCTATCCTTGACCGCACTAGATCGGCCCGAGTCTGCAACGGGATTAGTGCTCCGCTGTACAGATCTGTATCAAGTGATTTCTTGGACTTGGTGTATAGCAAGAACTGTGTTGATTTCATATAGCCCCTTTGCTGGCTACATTTGATGTAGTAAAAGTTAAATATTGTCAATTTGTTTTTCTGGAAATAAAACTGCTAATGTTGTTTGTTTGAAGTTGTTGAATGGTGTTTCGAGAACGTTGCATCCCAGAGGCACCCTATTAGCGACGAGACGGCAAGACACCACAACTGGGGACAAATTTTGTCACCGAACTTTGTCCGTACTGGCCACGGATTCTATTTCTTGTGTATATTGTGCCGACGCCTAATTCTCTTGTCTTTACTTGCAAGGGCGCTCGCTTTGCATTACCCGTTTCTTATCGTTTTTGCTAATCACTGTTTTCAGGCGGGCATTGCAGAACATTTATTTGATTTTGTCGTTGTTATTGCTTTTGTGGTTGTCAGTCCAGAGACTAGTCTGATGCAGATTTCAATGCTAATCTATCCTGTGCAAGCTTCTTCATCTCCAATAACCTACTGCAACCTACACCCTTCTTAATCTGCTTAGTGTATTCATCTCTTGGTCTCCCTCTACGATTTTTACCCTCCACACTTCCCTCCAATACCAAATTGGTAATCCCTTGATGCCTCAGGAAATGTCCTACCAACTGATCCCTTCTTTTAGTCTAAATGTGCCACAAATTACTCTTCTCCCCAATTCTAATGAGTACTTCCTCATTAGTTACGTGATCTACCCATCTAATCTTCAGAATCCTTCTATACCATCACATTTCGAAAGCTTCCATTCTCTTCTTGTCTAAATTACTTGTCGTCCATGTTTCACTTCCATACACGGCTACACTCCTTACAAATACTTCCAGAAACGACTTCTTGCCACTTAAATCTATACTCAATGTTAGCAAATTTCTCTTCTTCAGAAACGTTTTCCTTTCCATTGACAGTCTATATTTTATATCTTTGGTGTTACCGCCAGACACCACACTTGCTGGGTGGTAGCCTTTAAATCGGCCGCGGTCCGTTAGTATACGTCGGACCCGCGTGTCGCCACTATCAATGATTGCAGACCGAGCGCCGCCAAACGGCAGGTATAGAGCGACTTCCTAGCACTCGCCCCAGTTGAACGGCCGACTTTGCCAGCGATGGTTCACTGACTTCTACGCTCTCATTTGCCGAGACGATAGTTAGCATAACCTTCAGCTACGTCATTTGCTACGACCTAGCAAGGCGCCAGTATCCGTACTATTGATATTGTGAATCATGTACCATAAAGAGCGACGTTCTCCATGAATGCATTAAAGTTAAGTATTCCACCAGCTACGTCCGTTTTTCTCAATTCTAATTCCCTTGTCATGTTCAAGACGTCACGCCAGCCTTCGTGAGCTAAACGCGTGATTTTCGGCCTCCTTTACTAACACGGTTGGCTCTCCTGCCAACCACAACATTGTCGACGAGGCAATACCGCGTTCTTTTCTAAATTTCCCTGATTTACTTGTGTAATGGCTTCGCCACAATCTCCAGATGTACTGTCCGAATTTTATCGCTTACAGGATCAGCAGACGCAGGCCTTACTGGATGCCCTTGGACAGCTCGTCCAGGGTCAACGTGCGATGCAAAACGATGCGGCAGCAGCCGCTCCACCGCTCACGCTGCCACAACACGCTGTTCCACCAACTTTTCGACCTTTTGATGCTGCGCTGGAAAGCTGAGCGGAGTGGTCCCGCCAATTTGGATTCCATCTCGCCGCCTACATAATTCAAGGTAACGAGCGACAGCCGTTTCTTCTTTCTTCAGTAGGTGTGACCACGTACCGTGTGATAGTCAAATTTTTTCCCCGCCGCGACGTAGCAACTCTGTCCTACGAAGAAATTTTGTCTGCATTAGATGCATATTTCAAGGAATCAGTCAATGTAGTTGCCAAACGGTATACCTTCTTTCGTACAAAACGTACGCCGGGCCAGACTAATCGGGAGTGGGTTGCAACCTTGCAAGGCCTTACTAGGGATTGTGCTTTTGAGTGTCAATGTGGACTCCCTTATTCAGATACTATGGTACGTGATGCAATTGCACAGAACGTTTCTGATGTTCGTATAAGGGAACAGATTTTGAAACTAGTCAATCCCTCCCTTCAACAAGTGATGAACATATTGGATCGGCAGGACACACTTGCCTTTGCTCAGGAGTCATTTGAAACTTCGCCAGCAGTGTGCCAGGTTCACCGGCCCAGCGGGCGAGCTGCACGGAGCAGTAAACAGCCCTCGCGCCGGCCGCGCCGCTGCCGCCAGGCTCTCAGCCACGTGTGCCGCGCCGGCAAGCAAATGCAGTGATCAAATCATGCCCGCGGTGTGCTACTAAACATTCGCGTGCGAATTGCCCGTCACGCCAAGCTGTTTGCTTTTATTGTAATAAAAAAGGATATGTTCAGAGTGTTTGCCAGAGAAAGCTCAGATCGGAAGCTCAAAACCGTTCCAGGCCCTTTGCTTCGCGCCGGAGCGGAATCGAACCATGGGTACTCATGCTCGCGAAACTTCGCCCATGGATATTCATGTAGTTCATTCCACTCCGCCCAGTGCCACTCTCTCTAACAGTGACTGTGTTCGTCCCAAAAATAGTGTGCGTCGACATCGCCGGAACTCCCGTCAAGTCGCAAGTGATTATGTACCAGTGTCAGTTCACACTGCACGAAAGTCGCTCTTGTCGTCAGCAGGACAAACTTTTTGTAGACTAGGACATTAACGGCAAAGTGATACCATTCCAGCTCGATACCGGAGCTGCAGTTTCACTTATCAATCAAGACACTTACAAACTGCTGGGAACACCTCCGTTGCGTGCCGCAAATGTTCAATTAACTAGCTACTCAGGACAAAAAGTATCCCTGTGTTAGGACAGTGCAGCCTTCTTGCAACATACAAAGGACAAACAAAACTTGTCATTTTACGTCCTTCGTTCTTCTGCAGTGAACTTGTTTGGTTTCGATTTATTTCAGTTGTTTAACTTGTCTATAGTAAATCAGGTCCTATCAGTGAACCAGACGGTGCCTTCAGACAGTGTTTCTCGTCTATGTGAATAATTTGCAGACATTTTTGCACCGGGCCTCGGTTGCGCTAAGAACTATAAAGCACATTTGGAACTGAGAGTAAACGCGCAACCGAAAGTTTTCAGAGCGCGCAATGTTCCCCACGCATTGCGTGATGCGGTCGCAAAAACATTACACGATTTGGAATCACAAGGTGTAATTGAACGTGTGCAGGCTTCTCTCTGGGCATCACCCTTAGTAATTTTGCCAAAACCTTCCGGATAGTTGAAACTTTGTGTAGACTTCAAGGCAACAGTGAATCCACAACTAGTGATTGCAACTTTTTCTTTACCCTGCCCGGAAGATCTTTTTGACAAACTGTGCCCGGGTAAATATTTTTCGAAGTTGGACCTAGCAGATGCGTACTTGCAAATACCGGTGGACGAAGAATCCCAGCGCGTTTTGGTGGTTAGCACGCATCTTGGTTTGTATCGATTCAAACGACTGCCATTCGGGTGTGCATCCGCCCCTGCATTGTTTCAGCAATATCTACAAACTGTTTGTGCGTCGGTCCCTACTGCAGCAAATTATCTGGACGATATTGTGATCTCCAGAAAGACGGAAGAACATTTGGCCAATCTCAGAACATTATTTCAGGTCTTGCGACAAAACGGTCTTCGCTTGCGGAAGGACGAATGTGTTTTTTGCTCGGGACTTGCCATACCTGGGACATGTACTCAATGCCAAAGGCGTACATCCCAGTCCCACGCACCTTCGTGCCATACAAGACTTGCCGTCGCCGCAGAATTTGAAGCAGCTACAGTGTGTGCTGGGAAAAACCAACTATCATAAATATGTGCCGCATGCCTCTTCCATTTCAGCCCCGCTTCATCGCTTACGCCGTAAGGGTGTTCCGTTCGACTGGACGACGGAATGCGAACGCGCCTTTCGCCAGTTAAAATCGGCGTTGCTTTCCAATACTTGCCTACGCCATTCGATCCCGGAAGCCCCTTTTGTTGCTGGTGGATGCATCTGATTTCGGGATCGGTGCTGTTTGCGCACAAAGATGGATCGCACGATCGCCCTATTGCCTTTGCGTCCAAATTGCTCTCGTCTGCGCAAAGAAATTATTCACAGATCGAGAAAGAACCATTGGCTCTCGTATTTGGTGTTACAAAGTTTCATGATTTCTTGTATGGTCGTCACTTTACCATAATCACAGACCACAAACCTTTGGCATCGCTTTTTCATCCGACCAA
Source organism: Schistocerca gregaria (assembly GCF_023897955.1). Taxonomy (NCBI): domain Eukaryota; kingdom Metazoa; phylum Arthropoda; class Insecta; order Orthoptera; family Acrididae; genus Schistocerca; species Schistocerca gregaria. Next base: position 257,527,753 of record NC_064920.1, read on the forward strand.
GCCTGTACCTCCACGTACAGCGCAGAAATTCATTCGCTGGTCTATTTTCCTCTCGCAGTACCACTACGATATATTGTATCGGTCCACTGCTAAGCACGGAAACGCCGATGCGTTGTCCCGCTTGCCTGTTGCTGAGGATAGGGTATTCGATTCCCCCGAACTTGCTTGCATGTTCATTGATGCGGAAACCGATGACGTGGTCGAATTGTTTCCGATTGATTTTCGTCGTGTAGCTACAGCAAGAGCTGTCGACCCTATCCTTGCTCCCGTTCTGCGTTTTGTTGCTACGCAATGGCCCTTGTCAGTCACGGATCGGGGACTCGTTGGTTCGCCGATTTTTTGCTCACAAGGAGACTTTTTGTACGACGTGGTATTTGCTGATGTGTTCTGATAATAATCAGTCTAGGGTCGTGGTACCACGTTCGTTACAGTCCTCTGTCTTACAGCTTCTCCACCAAGGACATTGGGGTATAGTGAGAACGAAACAACTTGCTCGTCAGCACTGTACTTGGTTCGGAATCGATGCCGCGATTACGAATATGTGCTCTTCTTGCATGGTGTGTGCCGAACAACAATCAGCACCACCGCGGAAATTCTTTGCATGGCCAAAAGCCACTTCCCCTTGGCAACGCTTACACATCGATTTTGCTGGTCCATTCTGGAATGCTCGATGGTTGGTTGTGGTAGATTCATTCAGTAATTTTCCTTTTGTTCTCCGGATGCCTTCCACGACATCTGCCACCATCCAAGCGTTATCTGCTATCTTTTGCATTGAAGGTCTTCCACAGACTATTTTTACCGACAATGGTCCACAATTCGTCAGCAGAATTTGTCATTCTGCAAGGCCAATGGTATTCAACATCTGACGTCCGCGCCGTTTTTGAACGATTGGTCAGGACTTTCAAGTCACAGATGTTGAAGTTGAAGGAGTCGAATTCTCGGGAGGACGTGTTATTGCTCTTTTTGTCCTCGTATCGCTCTCAGCCCCGAGATGGTCGCTCGCCGGCTGAGTTGCTCTACGGTCGTCATCATCATCGAACCTTGATGTCTTTGCTACATCCGCCGCATCAGGTTCCCGTGCAGCGGCAGACACCTGCTCTTGCTCCAGGCGACGTTGTTCACTATCGCCACTACCGAGGTTCACGGCTTTGGCTTGAAGGGCGCATTCTTCGCTGTCTCGGACGCGCTATGTATCTGGTTTTGGGGGCCTCTGGTGAGGTGCGTCGGCATCTCAATCAGCTGCGCCTCTGCCGTCGCACGGGATCTGCCGCTCGCCGTCTGCTTTCAGCGACGGTGCCGTCCGGTCAGCGCCCTGGGGACCTATCTACTGGCTCCCCTCAGCCCGAGGTGTTACCGATGCTGCCTTCCATTTTGCCCCATGGCGACGCGACGCCGCCACCGCCGCCGCCGCCTGTTCTCCCACCGGCGACGCCCGCAGTGGACCCGTCGCTGCAAGCGCCGGGCGACTCCCTGGGTCACGCGCCGCTGATCGTTTCCCGTGACGAGTTGTCCTCCGACATGGAACTCTTGCCCGCTCCGGACCATATGTCGTCTTCGCCCGTCGGGTGCCCCGGCCCGATGGAGGTCGACCCATCGGCCCCTCCTGTCTCTCTACGGGCGCATACACCGCATGTTGACGTGCACCCTGGAGCATGTTTTCAGGCGTTTCCTAGCTACCCGCGGTCCGAATGGCAGGTTGCGGTTGGCACAGCTTCGCCTGTTGTTGGGCTCCCCATCTCGTCGCATACGTCAACATGGGGTCCTCCCCACGGCGGGTGGAAGCCTTATGCCACAACCGTCCGCCGATTTGCGGGGGAGGAATGTGGTGTCACCGCCAGACACCACACTTGCTAGGTGGTAGTCTTTAAATCGGCCGCGGTCCGTTAGTATACGTCGGACCCGCGTGTCGCCACTATCAATGATTGCAGACCGAGCGCCGCCACATGGCAGGTCTAGACTTCCTAGCACTCGCCCCAGTTGAACGGCTGACTTTGCTAGCGATGGTTCACTGACTTTTACGCTCTCATTTGCCGAGACGATAGTTAGCATAGCCTTCAGCTACGTTATTTGCTACGACCTAGCAAGGCGCCAGTATCCGTACTATTGATATTGTGAATCATGTACCATAAAGAGCGACGTTCTCCAGGAATGGATTAAAGTTAAGTATTCCACCAGCTATGGCCGTTTTTCTCAATTCTAATTCCCTTGTCATGTTCCAGACTTGACGCCAGCCTGCGTGATCTAAACGCGTGCATTTCGGCCTCCTTTACTAACACGGTTGGCTCTCCTGCCAACCACAACATCCACTCTACTTCAACAATAAATAAATAAATGTCGTGTGACTAGTGCCTCCCGTCAGGTAGACCATTTGCCGGGTGCAAGTCTTTCGATTTGACGCCATTTCAGCGACTTGCACGTCGATGAGGATGAGATAATGATGATTAGGACAACACAAAACCCAGTCCCTGAGCAGAGAAAAATCTCCGACCCAGCTGGGAATAGAACCTGGGCCCTTTGGAGTGGCATTCTGTCGCGCTGACCACTTTTTTTTGCTCAATCCATCTTTTTTTTTACTTTTTCTTTTTTAAAATTTTTTCCTGCAATCCACTATTTTTATTTATTTTTTGTATATTTAGGATGGTCAGGGCGTGGTACACGCCGCACTAGCAGTGGGGTCTCTTCACGGCCAGTGCGTCGAGGCCCAAACCCCTCCCATCCCTTTTCCATGTTCCCTGTTGGGTCATAGCACTAAGTGTGCAGAAATGTTAACACAAAATATTCCCATTCTGCGATGTAAGAAAGACAAAGAAACCTCTTCTCTGAGTAGAAAACTGAACTCTGATATATATATAAACTTAACAATTCTTCTCGAAGCACAAAAAAGTTCCGGAAGCAAGGTAATAGTAAATAATAATAAGAAACCAAGTTACTTTTAATTTTCTTCTGTTCGTTCTCGTTCAAGGTGTTGTAGTGGTTCCACACATTTAACCAACACCCATTCTTTCAAAAATGATCTTCAGCATGTTGCCGTAGTGCTTCTTGTGGTTGCGATGCATGCTGATTTTTGCGTATTCACACTTCATGTAAACGCGGAATTCTATCTCGTTGTCCGACCCAAGTGTGTGGATGACATAACTGACACATTTTCCCAGTAACCAGCTAATGGCGTTGATTTTTAATTTCGGAAAGTATGTCATGTCTGGTCTCAGGAGGAGCGATGGCGTTATATATTCCGTAGAGGATCTGGTGAGAAAGGCGAATTGTTGCCTGATCCAATTCCAGTTATGCACATTGCCACCACAGGTGAATCTGTGGTGGAGTGTATCAACCAGATTGCATTTTCCACAAATGTGTGTCTAGTTTAAACCGATCCCATATAGTCTCTCGTTGGTGCTGATGGCATTATTAACTGTTTTGTACCATGCGGAAGTAGCGTCTGTAGGTAGCCCGGCAAAGTTGATGTTCCGCCATACAGCTTTCCAGTTACGATTTGGGAATTTCATTTCAATTTTGTTTCTGCCCTCATTTAACTTCCTTTCAAGTATGATGCCGCGCGCTGTGACACGTGTGTTGCTTCTGATTTCGTCACTAAGATAACTTGCTTCGAGGAAAAAGCTCCTCACATACTGCAGACGGGCATTAATCCTTAGCACATCAATCGGTGCTTGCAGGCTATGGGGTGTCACAGCCTCAAAGAGCTTCGCGGTTATACATTGTGGAAGTTCTCTGAGTATATGGAAAGTCCGTTTGAGGAACAGAGCAGACGCTTTATTGCGAATATCCACCAAACCGAGACCCCGTTTTAGACATCCAGTATAATGGTAGTCGCACCAACCCTGAATGTCTCCTCGCCATAAATAATTGGTAACAGTGGACATGATGCCTTTCGCTACTAGTGTAGGGATTGGAAATACCTGCGCAGTGAAATAAGCTTTAGACAAAACGCAGGAGTTGATGAATCTGACTTTTTGCACCAGGTCCATAGTTCGATGGATGTTCTCCATTACAGCACCATGAACTTTCCTCCTAGTTTCCGTCCAGTTAAAAGCAGCCATCCTCATCGGACATGCCATTAAGGTTATTCCCAAAGTTTTATGTTTGTTGTCTTGTTTTGCCCATGCCAGTCGAATGTGATCTAGGCCCCGTAGATTCAATATTTGACTTTTGTTTTCATTTGCTGTTGCTCCCGACACTAGACAATACCTTTGGATTTCTCTTTCCAGTGTAACTGTCTCCTCCTCATTCCTTATTACAAAGCCCACGTCATCAGCACAAGCTCGTATGACAGTTTTCTCACCACTCAATGTTATGCCTGTTAATCTTGCGTGGACAGTGCGGAGGAAGGGCTCTAAAGATACGGAAAATAAAAACATAGATAAGGGACTGCCATGTGGAACCCCTCACCTTATCTGTATGGGTTTAGATGTTTGGCCATTGATTGCTATTTTCGCATTTATACCTGTTGCAATATTCCTTAGCAAGTTCACAATCTGGGGATGGAAAGCCATTCTTGACAGCGTAGCAAAGAGGTATCTGTGACTAACACAGTCAAAAGCTTTGTTGAAATCTATAAAGATTAACTTACATTTTATACTTGTCACTGAGGTAATTGCAATGACGTATCTGTATGCAGATAGACTTTCGAATATCGTTGTGGTCGGAGAAAAAGATTGATGATGACTCAATATTTTGTTGGAAAAGGCAGAGTCTTTTGTTGATAAGACGCAAAATTATTTTGTCATCAGAATTTAGTAGCGAAAGAGGCCGAAAATTAAGTTGGTTTTGCCTTTACTCTTTGGAATCAGTACTATTTTACTTTCCTTAAAATCTGTAGGGACCGGTTTTCCGTTCTGGATCTCATTTGCCATGGAAGTGATCTTGTCCCCAATTATAGACCAGTAGCGGGCATAAAACTCCACAGGGAGGCCATAAGGTCCCGGAGATTTTTTGGGAGGTGAGTTACGCACTGCCTCATGCACTTGATCTTCAGTAATCGGTTACAGGATGTCAGCGTTGTCTGTTCCCGACAACTGTGGACCTAAAATAGTGAGAGTCCTCGATAGCTGCATCTTCCACTCTGGTAGGGGCATATAACATTTCATAGTACCTGTGGACTTCGTCCAGTATTTGTTTCTGGCATGTGAGCCTCGTACCAGCATGCGCCTGGACTTCATCAATTAAAGTTTGACGTCTGTTTTTAGCATGCCGCACCAAGTGATACAGAGAAGCTGTTTCATCAGTTATGACTGATGTGGCTTTTGATTTAATTTTAAGTCCCTCCATCTGTTGCTGTTTAATGCTTAATAACTTGGCTTTTATTTTTTTGATATCATTTAGACGAATTACATCATCATGGGCCTGTTGATATGTCTCTTAAAACTTTATAATAAAACTCCATTGTATTACTCAACTCCCTGTGCCTCGCTGCACTATACTGCAGGACAACTTTCCCCAGCCTTGGTTTAGCCCTCCTAGTCCACCAGTCAATGACTGTTGGGTGCTCGTCTACTGCACGGAGGCACATGGTCCACGCTACTCTTATTTCCTGTTCCAGTTCTTCGTCAGTTAAAACAGATATTTAAATTCCATTGGCCTCTGAATTGACGGGTTGGCTGTACACTTAAATTAAAGCAAGTTAAAAGTGTACTGTGATCGCTAAAGTACACGGGAATAGTTTCAACGTTTAATAAATAATTTTGCAAATTTGGTGACACGTAAATTCTATCTAGTCTGCTACAGGAGTGGCTGGTTAAATAAGTGAACCCGACTGACGTCAGGTGCTGAAGTTCCCACACATCCTTAAGGTGTAGATCACTTACTAACTTTTTAAATTGTGGCGAGTAGTTGAAGTTGGGTTGTTGATCTTTCTGATTTAAAACAGGCAAAAATCTCCACCTAGTATAAGAGAACACGGATTTTTCCTCAATAAATAAATCAGTTCATCTTGAAAACACTTCGCACAATCCAATTTGTGGGAATTTCCTGATGGAGTGGAAAGGTTAAGCACTTTCACATGGAAAATTTTTATGCCTATTGAAACGTCCCCTTAGAAAAATTATACAAGACTGTGCTTAAACTGACACACAATATCTTTAGCACAACGCAATCTGACTTCCAAAAATCCCTACGAAAGAATGGCCCTGACTAGCATTAACCTATACATTTCACAAATCACTTACCTCACAAAAATCTTCGTTGCTCAAGCTACTGCAATACAGCGAGCGCCACTACTGCCAGCTAAATAAAAGATTCAAACTACTGAAGGCACTAACTACTGATAGGCATAGTTATCAAATGAAAGATTTTAATAGAGAACAAACAATGTATTTACCTCACTAGTCATAATATATATAGCAGTTCATGATACCAATTCTTACAAATTTCAAAACTCCGCCATCTCTCTCCCCACGTCCACCACTGCTGGCGGCTGACCTCCAACTGCGCAACGTTACGCGCTGTTAGCATCCAGCTGCCGCTGCCCAACACTACAATGGCAGACAACAATGCAAACCAGTCACAGACTGCACACGGCACAGCCAGTGATTTTCATACAGAGCGCTACGTGGTGGCGGCGTTACAAATAAAAAAACCTAAACAGCCTACCTAGATAGCACCCATGCTCCCCACAAAAAAATTTACAAATTGTTTTGGGCAGTGGCCAATACAGATTTGAAAAATTTTTTCAATATTACAATGACAAAGAAATGAAATGCACACACTTATCGATACAATGTTGGTCAAAAGCTAAAATTTTCTCACAGTCCATAAAGACAGTCCTGATCGTTCATCACAGTAAAATTGCAGAGTTTTTCTCAAAGTCTGAGCAATAAAAGAAATTGCACTTGGAAGTAGTGGATTTCTAAGCAGTCTTGAAGAAGTAGTGTTGTCCTTCCAACGGAAAGACAGTGTTGACTCTTGACATGCAGACAGGCAATGGGCCACAACAGAGCAAACCCAAAGCAGAATCAGTCGAAGTTTTGAAGAATATTGGTAGGTAGGTCATCACAGAGCAGACCCACTGTAGTCCTGGTAGAGATTACTATTGGTGGGCCACCAGAGGTACAGACCCACTGCAGTCATTGTAGAAATAATGGTATTGGTGGGTCATCAAAGGTTTAGACCCACTGTAGTCCTTGTAGAGATGGCCAGCAGCCATCTGTTTGACTGTGCAGGCGCACAATCACCATTGAAGAGTCTTGCAGATAGTATAGCAAGTCCATAACCACCACTTGTGCACTCAGAAAAATTGTTTTTGAAATGTCCTTAGAACCAGCAATGCTGTTATCCAGTCCCTTACTGAGTTATTAACACACGTGTAAACACTCAGTCCCTACTTCTCACATATTGTCCATATACTATGACCAACAGAAACGTGTGCAGTGACATGTAATTTACAAGTTATTTAATTTGATGAACTGGTGTCAATTACAATTTTATAACATAAGAATACAATAACAAAGGTACAAATACATCTTTAAAGAACATAACAATATAGATAACATTTGCAGTAATACAGGCTTTACAAAAGAATCGAAATAGCAAATACATCAGTGTTACAAAAATTACGACATAAGTACATACATAAAAGATCAGAATAACTTTTGAAACATCAACTTCACACATGAGCATTAGAACAAAACAGAATAAATAACGTGTAAACATCTTTACAAAGTAAATAACATGTTATTAATGCAAATTATATTTGAGGATAACAGTATTCCTCATCATAGTGAATGTAGCTTAGTCTTAGAAAAATTCTGCAACATAAGTCTTATCAGATAAACATATAAAGACAGGAAGAACATAAATACACAAGGGTACACAAACACATAGTGGGATAACACAAGGAAAGGACAGGGTTTGTTTTACTGCAGTACTTTGCAAACAAAACTTCCTTTACTTCTTGGAGATCTCCCTTCGTTCATTATTTCCAAAAAGTCCTATCTATACCTGATTTCTGTACTTTTTTCGTATAACTTCTCAATGCATTTCTTCCAATCCATCGCAAATCATTCTCTTATATAGGCTACCCCCTCTTAAGCTAACTTAAATCTACTGAGCTCAGATGCTTAACTAAGGGATGAGGCAATGCAGCAGCACAAAACAATTTACACAAACAGCAATGTTAAAAAATGGAAATTGGCAAAAAAAAAGGCAGCAATATTACATCTAATATAAGGCATTGTGCAGCAAACAAGAAAAATAAATCGGTAATACAAAGTGACATTCAGTAGCACTATGAATGGCAAACAGCCGCAGCAAATGCTATAACTTATACCTAAACATGACAAAGCTCAATCAGAAAAAATGTTACACTAAAGACAACAATGCAGATAAGGACAATGTCTATTCACATCTTAATGTCTATGCAATTAAAGTGGTGCACCACAAAAATTTATTGTAAAAAAATATTACCATGTACTTAAAAAAACAATTCTGTATGCAATTTCTGTGAAGGGAAATGTCTTTTGTGCTACTTCGTTTTTTCTTAAGTAAATCATAAAGTTATTATTTACTGGATCTGTAGGCATAAAATATTTATATTAGTACATCAATAAAATTTATTTTAACCAATGCTTCAGTGCAGTTAGAAACTAGATATTAAACAAAATGAGTAAATAAATGCATAAAGCAAGCCACATGGCATTTCTCTCAACTAGCAGGACAATAGCCATGAAATGTTTCTCGTCGTTTCATTAGGCATTTTAGTAAATATCATAAATTAAGAGCTCCACAGTGTAACCATATGTTTTCAAGTTTGGGAGTGTAGTATTTACGATCCTTTCTACAAAGGAATCTCAATAGCGAGGATAATGGCCTCTTTGTTTTTTCTCCACCTGTGCCTCTGACAGGCACACACTAATGGCTTTCTTTTGTCAGGTGGTTGTCGCGCAGCTGGGTGCCCACGACGCATTACATGCAGGTGGTCACTTAACTGTCTTATCGAAATATTTACGACACCAGTTTCCGCTACAGTGGCAGTCTCATATAAAAAAAATTCACAGGTCAAGAATTTGCGTTACAAATCTGTAGAAATAAAATCATTTAAACATAATTGTGTCCAAAAAATTTTCGCCAGCATAGTGATACATTCACGCATATACACTCATTTCATAACTCTTAAAGAACGATTCTCGGTTTCCAACATCCTTTTTCACAAATCAGAGTCCCTAACCACTACTCATTATTTCTTACCTTATTACACATATATATATATATTCGTCGACACTTCAATATTTCATCATAAGATACGTAGCATAACCAAATAACTCATATAGCATCAGCTTAAACATACCTCTGCAGCATAATTCACATCGTCGTCGTAATATCATAACACCACAGTCAAATTCTCAAAATCTCCGTAGCTTCCTCCAATAATTTCAAAACCTAAAAAAAATTCTCTGCTCATGTCAAAAGTGTCATCTGCCTCAAACGTACTTTAAAAATCGTGATCCCATACCAAATGTCATTCAAAGCTCTCATAGTATCACAATGGTTCCGAAAAATATGAACAGTTCACAAAGTACAGACAAAGTACAACTTCGTAAGTGTGAAGTTATCCAATGGTGTAATTACGTAAACATCTGTCACAGATGTAGTAAAGTAAATGTTTGTCTCTCTCAGTTAAATGATCAGATAGCTGTGTAATTTATGTGTTAGAGAAATGTGGTACCGATTTGTAAAGTTGTATAAACAAATACCATATTAGCTAGGGCTCCTTGTGCTTGCCACACACATGGTACACAAAGTAAGCGTGTACCCCCCTGAGGATTAATGTAATTATACCCTCAGGTGTTACAGATTATAGCAATGGAATGAAATGTCACAAACTTTCTTTTTAATTCAACAATATTGATAAATAAATGGTTTAAGTACCAAATTAATCACTCAAATGCGTGCCCTGTAGTGCTAAATGTGCGTTTTGCTGTAAGATAATTCTGTGGAACTGTCGTAGTTATCGTCCTCTGTAAGCTAAGTTCTGCTGACGTCAATGTACTTACCTCATCATAAACGAAGGTGAAATGCTTTGCGTATAGATATCTTAGTTATTACGCTTATTGCCGTGATGAAGTAAGTACTGTACTGTACGTATTGTTGTGCTACAGAAAAGGCTGTCTTATTGTAGCTATACCACAAACGTTACTACTAAAACATGTTTTACTTTCCAGAATAATACAGAAAAACTGTGCAGATATAAAACAGATACACCGCAAAAGCAACAATGTAAATCGTGTCACATATTAGTAGCGTCGTGATGTAATCGTGTAGCTATTAGAGAAACCAAATGCTAAGTCATCTTTAATCTCACCGAATGAACTTCAAATAAAGAATGTGTTTTCAAGTAAACCAAAATGTTGCATTAAAACCTCATTAACAGTATAAGCAAGAATGTACAAATAACACTGTGTCGTCTGTTCACTGTAACAATGCATTCGTAATTTCTGTTTAAAAATGTCCCCTAGGTTCTAGACTGGATAGTTAACTTCAAAACATTGTTGCATGTTAAGATTCTTAGTGTGACAAAGTATACTAGTGACGTGATGTGAACAGCTTTATGGCAAAGACAAAGTTAAAAAGCAGATTATCTTTCAATAAATGGTTTTACATGTGAAATGTGGTGTAAACCTTTACTCCTCTTAGCACGCAGACTGTCAACTGAAAAGCAATTATCATGTGATTACGTCGGTAAGGAACACTGGAATTTTGCTCAAGGTTAGCGTCTATGTTATTTTTCTCTGCGCCAGCCGGAGCACGCGGCTGCCTGCGGTGCGAGTCATTGTCTTTGTTGGCGCGCGCCGTTATTGGGATTAGGAGACCTAACTTCTACCAATTCACCTTGCCGAGAGGGCCCTGTCCTGCAGGAATCCCGCCAGTTCTGATGCAATTCAGGTCTGTCATTTTGTCGGTAGATTCCATAGTTTCTTTCTTGTCGGCCACGTGGTGGAGAATTTCTCCCTGAATCGTAACTGCGCGCTGGACCGTTGCGTCTGAAGTTATTTGTCTCCCGTGATAATTATTTTGGTTCCCGTATTGTCTGTTTTTCTGATTGTGTCTGTGATAGTCACTACCGCGGAGAGGTGACCTTTCCCTGTAATTATTACTAATCTGCCAACGGTTGTCATACGGGTGGTGTCTGTTTTGGTCACGATTTGTATTGTGAGAATAGCCTTGTCGTGTCCAGTTATTATTTCTTTCATCGCGGAATTGCGACGGATGTGACCTGTAGCTGTTGTGTTCCTGTTTTCGCGTTCCGCGATTGTCAGTGTCAATTTCTAATTCTTGTAAGAGTCACTGAAAAGCTTCAATGTCGTCTTTGCAACGGCGTGCCAAAATAATATTCCTTAAATGTTCCGGTAATTTCATTATGCAAATGCGGATGAGTTCTGAAGGGCTATATGGGTTTTAAAGATATTGATTCTTATGCAACATGTCTTCAAAATATTTCACAAGACTGTAAAATTCAGATTGTTCGAAATGTTTTATCATCATGGTGCCATGTTTTACTCTGTCTTGTGTGGCTTGGGACCAATATGCTGAGAGGAAGGCATGGTAAAATTCTCCTTCACTGTGGCAATCGTGAATGACCGATCGCATTCTTAAAGCTGGTTCATTCTCTAAGTAGCCACACATAAATTCTAATCTGTGCTCTAGTGACCAGTTGGCAGGAAAACAATGAGAGAATTGGAGCCACGCTTGTGGATGAATGTCGTTGCCAGAATTCTTAAATGTTTTGAATGTACGTGTAGTAATGAACAGCTTATAGTCAAAATCATCGTGTCGGCGGGTCGCATATCGGTCATTGTTACGTCGTTTCGGCGGTTCCATCTCAAAATTCGGTGTACTTTGCCAATTTCTTTCATAATCTCCAAAGTGCCCTGTGTTGTTGTTTTGTGGCAGTTCCGTATTTTTATGTCCCTCTTCCCATATTGGAGTGAGTGTCCTCTGAAATACGTAATTCTTGTATTACCTGTGTCAACTGATCTTGTACTTCCCGGATTTCTCTTTGGTGTTGTGTATTAATTTGATTCTGATTTTGTTTGAATTTCCTAATTTGTTCGAACTCTTCTGTGTCATTAAAGACTACTGGTTTTGTGTCATTCAGATTATCATCTACCTTCGTAGATAAATTAGTGAACTGATCCGAAAGTTCGGCTACTTTCTCCGATAGTGAACACATTTCCTCAGTGTTTTTTTTCTGAACCAAGTTTCAGAGTGTCCATTTGTTTTGAAATCGAATCTACTGTGTCCTTTAAGATTTCCTGAGTTCTTGCTAGTTGCGTAACCGAATCGGTGGATGCAACTGACTCCATTTTAGCTTGCAAGGTGTCGTGATTTTCACGAACAACAGTTCGCAATTCTTTTATGGCTGCTTCGTGATTCTGTAATGCATTTTCATGCCGCGAAAAAATAGGTTGAAAATGCTCACAAATTTGTGTTTTTACGTCATTACAGATTTTTTGACATTTCGATTCAATGTTATGTAACTCAGTAGTTAAAATCTTCACGTGTTTGTTCAAGCGTTGTGTCTAACTTTTGTAGCCTTTGTCCCATTTGTTGCATAAACTGTAATAACAGTGCACTGGTGTCTGAAACATGTTCCTCAGTGCTTTTCGGCAGTGCATTTCAACCGGCAATATTCGCATTTTGAAAAGCAGAAAATGTGTCTTGATTTATTTGAGAAAACGGTGAGGACGCAAAATCTGAATCTACAGTATTTGCAAGATTGTGTCCTATCATTTCGGAATCCTGAGGCGAGCTGTTGCCGATCGATCGATAACGCTTCCCTGTTCACTAATTGTTTCACTGCCTACACCATTATTTGCAACCCGCTCTATTTCCCTATACATAATTAGCAAATTACTACTTTGAACATTAGTTAATTCATTACATGGTGGCGCTAACACACTGCTTTCGTCTTCACTGTCATTTCTCAGTTTACTTTGGAGCCTAGTATTAAGTTTTTCAAACGCCATTGTTGTCACAATATTCCACACAACACAGAAAAACACAATTTAAAGAACAAAAATAAGAACACACATTAACATAGCACTGAAAATAATATCTAGTTAATTGCAAGCGCAGCTGCGAAATACTTGGTGCAACTCTACATGCATGCCACAACTGTTGTACTGTACAACAATGAAACACAACTACAAAGGAAATTCTCTATGATTATGCGCTAGCAATAAAAAAATCTACATTAATTACACAAACTACAAGAAAAAATCAGAAGATTCCAGTGAGGTATCCTCGGCTAAGGGTCGACATATGAAACGTCCCCTCAGAAAAATCATACAAGACTGTGCTTAAACTGACACACAATATTTTTAGCACAACGCAATCTGACTTCCAAAAATCCCTACGAATGGCCCTGACTAGCATTAACCTATACATTTCACAAATCACTTACCTCACAAAAATCTTCGTTGCTCAAGCTACTGCAATACAGCGAGCGCCACTACTGCCAGCTAAATAAAAGATTCAAACTACTGAAGGCACTAACTACTGATAGGCATAGTTATCAAATGAAAGATTTTAATAGAGAACAAACAATGTATTTACCTCACTAGTCATAATATATATAGCAGTTCATGATACCAATTCTTACAAATTTCAAAACTCCGCCATCTCTCTCCCCACGTCCACCACTGCTGGCGGCTGACCTCCAACTGCGCAACGTTACGCGCTGTTAGCATCCAGCTGCCGCTGCCCAACACTACAATGGCAGACAACAATGCAAACCAGTCACAGACTGCACACGGCACAGCCAGTGATTTTCATACAGAGCGCTACGTGGCGGCGGCGTTACCAACAAAAAAACCTAAACAGCCTACTTACACTATGGCTCTTCCTGATTCTAGTCGTTCGATTTCAGTCACCGGAATGCCTTCCCTTATAAGAATGGCTGTACCGATATTGGCTTCCGTGGAAACACTAACAATTTCAAAAAATTCTGGGATCCGAAATTCCGTTATGGCAACATCTTGTAGAAATGCGATATCTGTCCCGGACTGGTACAAGAATTCTTTTAGTGCTGCCAATTTCAAGGGTGACTGTATTTTACTAATGTTAATAGTAGTAATGCTATATGCTTGCATCAGACATACCAGAAGAAGCTATTTGGGTTTAGGATCGGTATGATTATAGCAGAAACGTGCTTCCCTACAAGGCACGATCTTTACAAGCTGTGTGCCCATTATATGTACTAACTTCCTAGAAAAATTGCACTGCGTTTAAACAAAGAGGTTGAGAAGAGAAGTATCCTGAAATACTGACAATGCATGGCTATGAGTCACTGTGGCCCTTCTCTTTCTCCTCGTCAGTGTGGGCCCTGATGACTTCATGTTTAATATTCTTTTTCTTGATGTCTTTCTTCTCTGGTGTGGCTTTCGCTTGATGACGCGTGACAGCAAGACCCGGTGTCGGTCGCTGCCGCCGGCGGTGATTGTATGGGGCAACGGCCGTGGCTTGCGAGTCGTCAATATGTGGGTCCGGCGTGGTGTCTGTTGTGTTGTCTTGCTGGCGAGGCGGTGATGCTTGTTTGTTCCCTCCTTCGGCGCGGCGTTGCGCTTCGGAGTCTGCAGGTTGTTTACTTGGTACTTGTACTGTTCGCACTGTATGGGCTGTGTACTTGATGCAGTTATTTCAGCCGTGACCTCAGGCTCAGGGCCACATTTCCGTGAAAGGTCACTACCAGCTGCGTCACTATCTGTTCGTGGCGGTATAAGCCCTTGTGCGGAAGTGGAAGCCACATCGACGTGCATTCCATCTTTTTCCACTTCCAACAGATCTTCAGGACTGGTCTTCGGCCTCCTGGCAACAGGTGTTTCACACGAAGAGTCCTCATCAACATTTTTTCAGTGTCCTCTAGAGGACGCTTCTTAGTGGAATCTCGCTGTCACGGGAAGGAATTTCAGCAGTTAATGCAGGTTTTAAACGCGGAAAGTCATTAACATTTAGTGCACCATTTTCAGAGGTAGTAACAGGATCCACGACAGCCGCCAGCTCTGTTGTATTACTGGCTGGCAACAAATCGTTGAGTGTTAATTTCCGGCGTTGCGTAAGGTTACACGGCGAGGGCAGTCCTGACGGAGGTGACCAGACTCGTTACATACATGACATGTAGGGGTTTGCCCGCATCTCGTAGTCGTGCTATAGCGCTCTCGCTTCCCACGCCCGGGTTCCCAGGTTCGATTCCCGGCGGGGTCAGGGATTTTCTCTGCCTCGTGATGGCTGGGTGTTGTGTGATGTCCTTAGGTTAGTTAGGTTTAAGTAGTTCTAAGTTCTAGGGGCTGATAACCATAGATGTTAAGTCCCATAGTCCTCAGAGCCATTTGAACCATTTGGGGTTTGCCCCGAGTACATAACATGCGCCTTGTGCCCGTGAACAAAGATGTGGGAGGGAATGTTTGCCTTCACTTCCACCTCCACGGAGCGAATGCCGTTAAAGCACTGCAGCTTGAAATGCGAAGCCCACCTTTCGTTGACTATTTGCCTGACAACCCCATACTTTGAAAGGACATCTTTAATTTTCGACTTGTCAACTTCGATGGGAATATTCAAAACCCTAACATTCCTAATTACAGACTCAGAATTCCTCAGTTTGACAGCACTTTTAGTACCATCACGGTGTATAAATTCCGTTTCATAACCAAATTTTGCCAGAAAGCGGTCTACACTCACGGAATCGTTAAACTTTACAAAAATGCAGTATTCATCAGCGTCTAGCTGCATGGTATGAACAGATTCAGAATGAAGGCCAATCACCTCGGTAATCCAGTCGTGTATTTCAAGTGCAGAGGGCTGTACTCGACGGGTGTACTTGTCGAAGGTGAAAATCACGGTGTTTTTTCTCACGGAGTTTGCCATGGTGTTCTGCAGCGAAGAAATCTCGGACAACGCCGAAATCCCAACGGCACTACATAGAAAGACAACACGAACGAAGACCAAATGCTCAATTGATAACGCTTAATGCACGTGCAAAAATGTCAATAAACGATCACGAAACACGAAAACACTGGTGTAAACACTCAACGTTCACGGAGCAAACTTGAGGAGTGTGCGACCGCTGCGACAGCTAAAGCCAGACTGCGACTCAGCTACCGGGAGTGGACCCTTCTATAATCATCAGTTACTATGCTCCCCAAATAGCAAAACTCATCTACTACACTCCTGGAAATTGAAATAAGAACACCGTGAATTCATTGTCCCAGGAAGGGGAAACTTTATTGACACATTCCTGGGGTCAGATACATCACATGATAACACTGACAAAACCACAGGCACATAGACACACGCAACAGAGCATGCACAATGTCGGCACTAGTACAGTGTATATCCACCTTTCGCGGCAATGCAGGCTGCTATTCTCCCATGGAGACGATCGTAGAGATGCTGGATGTAGTCCTGTGGAACGGCTTGCCATGCTATTTCCACCTGGCGCAACAGTTGGACTAGCGTTCGTGCTGGACGTGAAGACGGCGTGAGACGACGCTTCATCCAGTCCCAAACATGCTCAATGGCGGACAGATCCGGAGATCTTGCTGGCCAGGGTAGTTGACTTACACCTTCTAGAGCACGTTGGGTGGTATGGGATGCATGCGGACGTGCATTGTCCTGTTGGAACAGCAAGTTCCCTTGCCGGTCTAGGAATGGTAGAATGATGGGTTCGATGACGGTTTGGATGTACCGTGCACTATTCAGTGTCCCCTCGACGATCACCAGAGGTGTACGGCCAGTGTAGGAGATCGCTCCCCACACCATGATGCCGGGTGTTGGCCCTGTGTGCCTCGGTCGTATGCAGTCCTGATTGTGGCGCTCACCTGCACGGCGCCAAACACGCATACGACCATCATTGGCACCAAGGCAGAAGCGACTCTCATCGCTGAAGATGACACGTCTCCATTCGTCCCTCCATTCACGCCTGTCGCGACACCACTGGAGGCGGGCTGCACGATGTTGGGGCGTGAGCGGAAGACGGCCTAACGGTGTGCGGGACCGTAGCCCAGCTTCATGGAGAAGGTTGCTAATGGTCCTCGCCGATACCCCAGGAGCAACAGTGTTCCTAATTTGCTGGGAAGTGGCGGTGCGGTCCCCTACGGCACTGCGTAGGATTCTACGGTCTTGGCGTGCATCCGTGCGTCGCTGCGGTCCGGTCCCAGGTCGACGGGCACGTGCACCTTCCGCCGACCACTGGCGACAACATCGATGTACTGTGGAGACCTCACGCCCCACGTGTTGAGCAATTCGGCGGTACGTCCATCCGGCCTCCCGCATACCCACTATACGCCCTCGCTCAAAGTCCGTCAACTGCACATACGGTTCACGTCCACGC
Organism: Schistocerca gregaria; assembly: GCF_023897955.1. NCBI lineage: Eukaryota > Metazoa > Arthropoda > Insecta > Orthoptera > Acrididae > Schistocerca > Schistocerca gregaria. The sequence goes on from NC_064920.1 coordinate 257,545,088, forward strand.
TGTCGCGGCATGCTACCAGTCTTAAAGACTGCGATGGAGCTCCGTATGCCACAGCAAACTGGCTGACACTGACGGCGGCGGTGCACAAATGCTGCGCAGCTAGCGCCATTCGACGGCCAACACCGCGGTTCCTGGTATGTCCGTTGTGCCGTGCGTGTGATCATTGCTTGTACAGCCCTCTCGCAGTGTCGGGAGCAAGTATGGTAGGTCTGACACACCGGTGTCAATGTGTTCTTTTTTCCATTTCCAGGAGTGTACTTTAAGTGTCTCATTTCCTAATCTAACTCCCTCAGCATCACCCGATTTAATTCTTCTACATCGCATATCCTCATTTTGCTTTTGTTGATGTTCATCTTATGTCCTCCTTTAAAGACACTGTCCATTCCATTCAATTGCTCTTCCATATCCTCTGTCACTAACAGAATTACAATGTCATCGGCGAACCTCAAAGTTTGTATTTCTTCTCCATGGTTTTAATTCCTACTCCAAATTTTTCTTTTTTTCCCTTTACTGCTTGCTCAATATATAGATTGAATATCAGGGATAGGCTACAACCCTGTCTCACTCCCTTCCCAACCACTGCCTCCCTTTCATGTCCCTCGACTCTAATAACTGCCATCTGGTTCCTGTACCAATTGTAAATAGCCTTTCGCTCCCTGTATTTTACCCTGCCACCTTCAGAATTTGAAAGAGAGTATTCCAATCAACATTGTCAAAAGCTTTCTCTAAGTCTACAAATGCTAGAAACGTAGGTTTGCTCTTCCTTAATCTAGCTTCTAAGATAAGTCGTAGGGTCAGTATTACCTCACGTGTTCCAATATTTTTACGGAATCCAAACTGATCTTCCCCGAGGTCAGCTTCTACTAGTTTTTTCATTCGTCGGTAAAGAACTTGCGTTAGTATTTTGCAGCTGTGACTTATTAAACTGATAGTTCGGTAATTTTCACATCTGTCAACACCTGCTTTCTTTGGGATTGAAATTATTATACTCTTCAAGTCTGAGGGTATTTCGCCCATCTCATACGTCTTGCTCACTAGACGGTAGAGGCTATCAGTAGTTCTAATGGAATGTTGTCTACTCCTGGGGCCTTATTTCAACTTAGGTCTTTCAGTGCTCTGTCAAACTCTTCACGCAGTATCATATCTCCCATTTCATCTTCATTTACGCCCTCTTCCATTTCCATAATATTGTCCTCAAGTCCACTGCCCTTGCATAGACCCTCTGTATATTCTTTCCACCTTTCTGATTTCCCATATTTGCTTAGAACTGGTTTTCCATCAGAGCTCTTGATATTCACACAAGTGATTGTTTCCTCCAAAGGTCTCTTTGTCGTTATTTAGATTTTTTGTCATATATCTTTCTTGCGTTTGTGTCTTCCAATACGGCCTTCCCGCCCCCTTGCTCAAGCGCCGCAGCCGCAAGCGTTAGATGCCACACAGACAATGCACATGTCTCAGTTTCAAACTACCCAGATATCTACACTTCTCAACACGGTGCAGCAGCTACTCGCCAACGCTGCACGGCAGACAGAGCCAGCTCCGCCTACTACAGCAGCAAAGGTGGTGACCTTTTCGCAAATTTTGCGAACAAGATGAGTGGTTGGCCCACTTTGAGGCGCATTTTTCTCGCCCACGATTTTCCAGGTACTGTGAAACTTCCCATATATTATCAATAGTGGGAAGTGCAGTGTTCTGTCTTATTGACAGACGTTTTCCTAACGCCACTCTGAGTGAACTGTCTTATGAAACGGTTATTTCTTCACTAATTGACTATTATGACCAGCAAGGGAATGTGGTAGCAGCTAGGTATCAATTCTTCAATCGCAAAAAAGCGGTCAGAACAATCATATCGCGTGTGGGTCACAGATTTGCAGGGTCTGACAAGATAATGAAAATTTAAATGTGCTTGCGATTCTTTATATTCAAATGTAATACTGCGTGATGCGATCGTGTACAAAGTGCCTGATTGCAAAATCAGAGAACAGATTTTACAACAGTCCGACCCAACATTTCAGCAGATTGTGCAAATACTAGACCAGTACGATTCCGGTGCCTTGTCGGCTCATACATTTGAGCAGCCAGCTGTTTGTCGGGTTGAGTCACTTGCCTGTGCTCGCCCCATTCCACACCGACGGCGTGTGCTAGCTGCGACTAATAAACAGCCGACCACGCCGCTTATGCAGTTCGCTAAAGAGGCGGCTACACAGGCGAACAGAATTAGTCTTGCCGTCGCTGTTATACACGGCACAAACGCTAAGACTTCCCCTCCTGACAAGCTCAGTGTTACGCTTGTGGTAGGAAAGGACATGTACAATCCGTTATGTTTGCAACGAAACAAACATCAACATTTAGCCCATTCACAAAACTCTCGTTAGAAGGCGCATGTTATTAATGCATCATTTTCAAAGTCTGCAACTAGCAAGCGTGCAATTTCGTCAGTGATACGTCAGTCAAACAAACGTTTTGTTCATTAACTTATGTTGCAAACGTGTGAAATTTCAGATGGGCACGGGTGCCTCTATCACATTGCTAAATGGTCGCACAGATGAACTATTAGTCTCCCCACGCCTGTCTAAAAGTAGCACGCAACTGGCGGCTTATAATGGGCAAGACATTCTCGTTGTCGGAACATGTACTTTGCCTGCCTTTGTATCGCTCGCATACGCGAACAATGACTTTTACAGTGCTACAACCAGGTGAGTGTGAGAACATATTTGTTCTCGACTCTTTTAATTTGCTGGCTTTAACATTCAGGACAATGTGTTGCCAGTGTCTGCATTCAATGCAAAAGACAGTGCAGCTAGCTTTCTAAAAGAATTCCCAGAATACTTTTCTGAAGATTTAGGCAAATCTAATAATTTTGTTGCACGTATTACGCTGAAAGACAATGCTCAGCCGAAGTTTTGCCAGACCAGAACTGTCCCCATCCCATCGTTGGACAAAGTCGCTACTGAACTTAAAAGAATTGCAAGAAAGCGGAGTTATTGCGCCTATATCAGCTAGTCGGTGGACAAGTCCACTTGTTTTGCTCCCCAAACCTTCAGGTCGCATTCGCCTCTGAGTTGACTTCAACTCTACAGTCAACCCACAAATTGTGACTGAAGCTGATTCACTGCCACGGCTAGAGGATCTCATGGACAGATTAGGCGTTGGACGCTATTTTTCAAAAATAAATTTGCGCGACGCACATCTTCAAATACCGCTCGATGAAAAATCTCAAAGTTTGTGTAGTAAATACTCATTAGGCCTTGCTTAAATATTGGCGTTTGCCATTTTCCAACGATATTTGGAACAGCTGACTGCACAAGTGTCAAACTGTTCAAAGTATTTGGACGATATTGTATCAACAGGTCGTACACCTGAAGAATATATTGCTAACTTAAGTGCTTTGTTTCGTGTGTTATCTGATGCAGGACTAAAGTGCAGACTGGACAAGCGTGATTTTTTAAACCCCAGTTGCTGTATCTTTGTCATGTCATAAACAGTCAAGTTGTATATCCTCTGCAGTCGCATTTGTTAGCCATACGAGACTTGCTAGTTCCCCGTAATATCACAGAATTGCAGTCAGTTTTAGGAAAAATGAACTATTATAATATTCGTTTTACACCGAATGCTGCACAAATCGCAGCTCCATTGTATCGCTTGCGTAGCAAGAATGTCCCCTTGTTTGGACAGACGGGTGCCAATTTTGTCCGTCATTGAAGCGACCTGGAAATCTGAGTGAAATGATCCGCATGTCGAAAAGCTCGTGTAAAAACTCCAACACAGTGTTTGCAGTATGTGGCTTGCTCCATCTTGCATGAACCACTGCGTGTTGAAGGGCAAGGCAGTAGGCAGAAGCTGTGGAATGAAGCTATTGCGAAACATGATTAAATAACCTCGCTGTTCAGTGTCTTCAAAGAAAAAGGGCTAGTAAGACCGTGACTGAAAATTGCTGCCCACGCTGTAATCCTCGGAGCACAATGTTGTCGTTCATGAAGCACTTGTGGGTTTTAAGTGGCCCAAAAGCGTACGTTTTGTTTGTTAACCACACCGTCTAAATGAAAATGCTCCTCGTCTGAAAACGAAACGTTGTTGAGAGTTTCTTCCCTATCCTCCGCCCACTGAGCAAACAGTAGTCTCTGCTGCTTGTGTTCTACAGTGAGCTTCTGTGCACAGGTCATCTTGTATGGGTACATATGGAGGTCACATTGAAGAATGCGTTGAACGGAGCGTCTGGATACTCCCAGTTACACTGCTGCCTTTCTACACGATTTCCCATGACTGCTCTGTACAGCAACTCGTACCGCTTCAATATGCTCCGGCGAACAAACAGGCTTAGGCCGAGGTCGCTTCGCTTCCAATACTGTTCCTTCCTGTACAAATTTATCGTACAACCTTTGGATGGTCTTCTTGCAAGAGACCCATAGTGTGTTAAACTGTTGTCCAAAACGGCTCTGATTCACAAGGCTTTCCGTTTCATGAAAAAGTAACACAATTGCCGATCGTTGCTGTGTCGTCAGTCTTCCATTGTCAGCCATAGCTTCTTATTAGTCTCTTATTTGAACTTCTTTTTGCAAAACTTAAGGACCAATACACGACTATGCACTGTCATTTTGAACAGGAATCTCACCTTTCTATACAGTGTGGTTATGCCGACGTGCAAAGCATCGGCACACTACAGCCTTTCGTAAATTACACGTCATTTCGAAGCTCATTTGTTTTTCCAAGCTCTGCTGGTACTGCTGTAGAGATCCCAGCGGGATATCTAATGTGCGACGCCAGAACGAAGAGGCGGCACGCAAAAGCAGAAAAGGCTGTGAAAAAAAAGGCGGCCAGTGGTGCGTGGAATCGGACTGCGTTGCGCCAGGCGCACCACCTCCAACAACATATAAACGCAGCTTGTGCTCTCCTCGGCCGCACAAGATCGGCCTGAGTCTGCAACGGGATTAGTTCTCCACTGTACAGATCCGTCTCAAGTGGTTCCTTGGACTTGGCGTATAGCAGGAACTGTGCTGTTTTCACCTCTCGCTAGCGACATTTGATGTAGTAAAAATTAAGTATTGCCAATTTGCTTTTCTAGAAATAAAACTACTCATGTTGTCTGCTTGAAATTATTGTATAGCATTTCGAGAACGCTGCATCCCGTAGGCATGGTATTAGCGACGAGAGGGTAAGACACGACACAACAAATGTCATTTTTATGTAAATGTGTCCCAGCATCCAGCTACCACGTCGTGTATGTGGACTTTGCGCATAGAAATAGTTGAAAATCATCTTGCGAAGATCGCAATCCGTGCGAAAAAAACTGACGACAGCCTTGCTAGTTGAGATCACGTGACTTGCATTCGCTTGACATGCCGTGACGTGACGGTGCCGTGACAGCCACTGTGAATTGGCCTTTAAACTGCTACGTATGTCCTATTAATACACGCGCCTTCAAATAATGAGGATCTTTTGAAAACGCGTATCTGTTGTCATGATTTATTATAATGAAATGTAAGGTTAAAACTTAATGGCTGTTGTAGTCTTAACAATGTTTAAATTCGAAGGCGAGATGGAGGTAACAAGGCTTTAAGGTCTTATAGCGGTTAGCATGAGGGTTACGAAAAGAACCGTAGTTGATGTGTAGGTTCGTATCCTGCCACTTCAAACATTTTTTTCCTCTTCACTTTTTAAAATATTCTAGGACTCATTAATTTAAAGAATGTATATTTTGTAAGTTTGATGTTATGGATGTATAAGAGCACTCTGTCCCTAGAGTGAGTTTTAACTGTCAATAATTTACAAATTAAGCATGAAATGCCAGTACATGATTGTAATACAGTGATCGTCTGGTAAAACAAAGGAAGTACCACTCAAGATAAAAAGCATAGAAAAGAGATAGATCTGAGAAATAATTAAAACATAACTTAGTCAGCTCTTCATAAACTATGAAAAATTTAAAAGCTAGATATTTTAAGAGACTCCTGTTGTGGTTGGCAGGAGACCCAACCGCGTTCCTAAAGGAGGCCGAAATGCACGCGTTTTAGCTCACGCAGGCTGGCGTGAGGTCTGGAACATGACAAGGGAATTAGAATTCAGAAAAACGGACGCAGCTTATGGAACACGTAACTTTAATCCATTAATGGAGAACGTCGCTCTTTATGGTACATGATTCACAACATCAATAGTTCGGATACTGGCGCCTTGCTAGGTCGTAGCAAATAACGTAGCTGAAGGCTATGCAAACTATCGTCTCGGCAAATGAGAGCGTAGAAGTCCGTGAACCATCGCTAGCAAAGTCGGCCGTTCAACTGGGGCGAGTGCTAGGAAGTCTCTAGACCTGCCATGTGGCGGCGCTCGGTCTGCAATCACTGATAGTGACAACACGCGGGTCCGACGTATACTACCGGACCGCGGCCGATTTAAAGGCTCCCACCTAGCAAGTGTGGTGTCTGGCGGTGACACCACAACTTCTTTTCCAAACAAACATATCTTACAAGTATGCAAACGTAATGTATTCTGGTACTGATTTGAAAATGTACCTCCAGCTGGTTTTCTCGCTGTTTCGTTTACTTTCAAAACTGAGAAGGGAGACGTTCATTTTTCTCACAGGGAATTGTAATTTTTTGCACAAGTTAGACCATACTTCACACAACCATCACACTTTCGTCATTGGGAAGCTTAGGCCTGCTGTTAAGTACTTTCTGTAGAACATAATTACGGCATGTAAATACAGAGTATGAAGTGTGCAGGTTCTTCCTTTCTTACGAAGGAATAGTTTCCAAAATTGCTATCAACGTACGAACTGAAGATATCAGTTGATGCTTAATTCATGAACAAGAATGGCTACATACCACAGTCACGACGATACTTCATAATTTATAGTCTTTCCGCAGTTTCATGATAGTGTTGTGGTAATACTGTATTATTCTAGTTCGCAAAGCATGTATAATTTAGCATACGTAACTGGACAAAATTATGTTGCATATTTATCCTCAAATGAATAAAAATATCAATTAAAATGAAGCCAATAAAAAGGTCAAATCGAATAAGATGAGGGAAGGTGTGACTAATCCACTGGTATGCAGCCAATAAATCTCTCAGTTTTTGAATACTAATGAGGCAACAGAATGTCTGGGTACTCGCAGACCATTTCTGAAAAGAACATACCTTTGTTATGTACACATTACTTTCATGCTTGGAAATAATAAGGTTTTGATTACAGCAGCCAGTCTCATTATTTTAGATCAGAAATCTGCTGTTACAGGAACGTTCTCAATGTGGTGGCACATATCTACACGATAATGATACCAACTCCGTAGGGACCACAATTAGCAGTTCAGCGCAGTCCAGTCCAGTCCAGTCCAGTCCAGTGCAGTTCGGTTCACGAATCCGTCACCCGCCACGCAATTATTTTATTTTGCGCGGATAAATTAGTTCCGCGCCGTCCGCCACGAGCGCTGTGCTGTGTCCGTTACTCCGTGCCCTTTATTCGTAGTATACAGTTTTTTTACTTGTTCTTGTTTTCTCCGTGTTTTTTTATGCTTTGTTCTTGAGTAAACAATCAAAAAGTCAGTTATTCGTTTTCGCGCGAGTCCCACCCTGACGTCCTGCATAAATTGCTGAACGAAAGTATAAGGATTTTGTCATCCCAGCATTGGAGATGTCGTTGAGCGTTATGTATCGTAAACCAGCAAGCTAACCGGTCCAGCATCTCCGGCGGTATTCCGTAAGGTTACCGCCCTTCGATTGTGCAGTTCCCGCAATAATCGAAGCGCTACGGTTTCAGGTGCCAGCCAGCCAGCCAGCCAGCCAGCCAGCCAGCCGAGCAGCGGCGGTCCAGCCGTGCAGCAGCGGCAGCAGCAGCAGCAGCAGTAGCGGTCCCGGCCAGCAGCAGCGGTCCAGCCGGTAGCAGCCAGCCACCCCTGCAGCAGCAGCAGCAGCAGCGGTCCTGGCCAGCAGCAGCGGTCCAGCCGGCAGCAGCGAGCCACCCCTCCAGCAGCAGCAGCAGCAGCAGCAGCGGCGGCCCCCGCCCCGTCTGCGGCAGCAGCAGCTGCGGCGGCGTTCCTGCCAGCCGTCGTCGGCGGCAGCGCCAGCAGCTCGTCCGTCTTCGTCCCCCTCCGTCTTCGTCTGTTCCCAGTTTTTTCGTCGTCGTGTCAGCCCCTACCACCACTACGACCACTACTACCACAGCCATAGTTTATACTTCCCCCTCTGCCGCCACCACCACCACCATTACATGGTGTGCCCAGTCTCACCCCCCTCTTTCCATCGCTCCTCTCCTTACCCTCCCTTCGCCCTCGCTCTTCGTCGCCCCTCCAGCTTCTTCCTACCGCTCCTCTCCCTCTGATCCTTTCCCCCCACTCCCCCAGCCTGTCACTGCAGCTCCCGCTAGGGTGGTGGCCCGTCGGGCCACTGCCCAAGCCCCACTCTCCCCGTCTTCGGTCCTCCGGTCCTCCGGTCCTCCGCTCCTTTCCCGCCACCTCCCGTCCCTCATATCACCACCCATCCATCTGCCGCCGTTAAGCGCCCTAGTGGCACCACCACCTCTGCTCCCAAAAAGGCCCCCCCCCCCAGGATGCCATGGATGTCTCCCCGCCTGGCCCTGTTCCTGCCGCCTCCTCCTCCTACTCCTCTCCCCCTCTTTGTACAAATACCTCCTCTCCCATCCCGATCCTTCCCTTCTTGAGGCCCGGAATCTCTCCCTCCTCCTCCGCCAACACTTCCCTAGTGCTCCCATCTCTCTCCTCACTCCCAGACAGGATTCAGTTCTCATTTCCTCCCCAAGCGCTACCCTCCATACTGACATCCTCTGCCGCCTCCCTAAACCCGTTTTGGCTCCCATGCGTCCCTCACCCCTGCTCCTTCTCCATCTCCCACCCGCCAGCCCCGAACTCCGCGTCGCTCGCCGGCCCTCACTGCCGTGATCACTCGGCTCAGTCCGTCAATCGGGGAGGAGGAGGTGTTGGCGGAGCTCAAGGCCCATCCCACACTGGAGGTGCGGGCGGTCCGCCGCATTTTCAACTCGGCCGGCCTCACCCGCCTTATGCGGGTTTTCTCTCAGGACGCCCCCTCCATTGACCATCTCCTGAAGGAGGGTGCCCTCCTCTTCCACCAGCGCTACAAGGTCGACCCCTTCCGTTCCCCCCCTCAATCCCTGCGCTGCCAGAGGTGACTGTGCTATAATGCACACCCAACAGCCGAGTGCCGCGAGGCTCCCACCTGCCCACATTGTAGACAAGCGCACTTCCTCCGGCAGTGCCCTAACCTCCAATCCCCTCCCTCCTGCAATACCTGCAATCTCCCCCATCCCACCTACTCCCAAAAGTGTAAAGGCCGACCCCCTCCGACCACTCCTGAACTCACCGTACCTGTCTGTCCTCTGGACTCCCTCACCCCTCCTGGCAATTCCCTTCGTCCTCCCCCACCGCTGAGCACATCATCAGGTTCCTCACCATTGTCCTACAAAACTTCCACCCTTTCCAGCGCCCTCACACCCTCCAACAGCTCTCCCTCACTGCCCGTTCCATTTTCCACTTGAAAATGTATGCCACCTACTCCAACAACGAGGCCCATTTCCCCTACTCCCGCCTTGACACCCTTGTCTAAATCTCTGTCATGGCGCGACAGCACCGTATCCTTTTCAACAACATCCGCTCCCTTCCCGCCAACAAGAACCTCTTCCTGCACACCCTTGCCACCCACCACGTGGACGCCTTCCTCCTCAATGAAACCTTCCTCCAACCTCACCACACCATCCACACTTCACCATACCTCCATCACCGTTCTGATAATCCCCTCCCGATTGCGCGTGGCGGAGTTGCCATTGGTCACCACTGCCAGATCCCTGTTTGGCTCCAACCTCTCCTTCCCGACCCCACCGAACACCTGATCCTTAGTCTCTTCTTCCCTGGCCTTACCATTACCTGCACCACCATCTATGTCCGCCCTAACGCCCCTATTCCCTTCGACTTCCTCTCCCACGTTGACCGTACCTTCTCCTCCTATGTGATCGCCGCCGACCTCAACATCCACAGTTGTTCCGCCACCCAATTACGGCGGTGGCATCGGTTCTTCTCCTCCCTTGAAGGCGACCTCATCCCCATCCCCCAGCACACCTGTCCCGAATCCAACTCCACTCCTGATGTTGTCCTTTGCTCCGCCAACCTCCTTGGCCGCATAACGGTGGATGTCCTGGAACCTATTGGTAGCGACCATCTCCCTGTCCTCCTCACCGTTTCAGACAGTCGTCGCCCCCACCCCGACCCTCGTCATGACCCTCCCCCTGACTATTCCCGTGCCAACTGGAATGCCTACTGGGATACCCTCTCCACCCAGGTCGATAGCCACCCCTTCCCCTGGATCTCCGCCCCCCCTACCTTTTATAAATCCCTTCAAATCCTTGTACGCCATGCTCTCCAACTCGCCTATTGCATCAGTCTCCCCTCCCCCACGCGGATCCTGAACGATCTCATTCCTTTCTCCCACCTCCTTTTCCTTGAAAGGATACGGATCCTGTACACCTCCCGCAAACTCGACCCTCCCCACCCGCTTGTCTCGCCCATCCTCTCCCACCCCTGCCCGCTGCCGCGCCTGTATTCCTACATCCCACCCAGTCTTCATCTCTCCACCCTCCTAACCCTCTCCCAAGGTGGCTTCCGCCAGGTCCCCTCCCCTCCCCTTCCCTGATGATGTTCTCCTCCCCTCCATATACCCCTCCTACCAACGTTGATCCTCCTTCCCTCTTCCTGTGTCTGTTCCTTTGGGCACCGTCCCTCCCTCCTCCCATTCTCCCCACTCCTCCCCTGGGCTCCCCCTCCCCTGTCCCTCTACTACTACTCCTCCTCCCATCTCCTCAGCCATTGGCGTCTTTGTTCTCCCCTCTCAACCCCCCCCCCCACCGCCCTTCTTCCCCTCCTGGCAGGTCCCCAGACTCGCACACGCTACGTGGACTTTCGCTCGCCGGAGATCATCGCCATCAGTGTCTCGTATGTGCCGTCATGTTTAGTGTTCAGTGTTCACTGTCGCACTCCATCGTTCACCTGTGCCGTCGTCGTCTTCAGTGTTTGTGCGTCGTATCAACAGTTTCAAGTGTGTATTATCGTCGAGTGTGAACAGCTCCGTGTTTGTCTTTCTGTGTCAACTGTTTTCTTGCCCACCGTTCTGTAACCTATGTATAATCTTTCTGTATTTCCTCATTGTGTATCCTCTGGCTGAAGAGCAGCATAGAACGCTGCTGACAGGCTGCCTGTTGTACAGGTTTTAAAATTACAATAAAGAAAAAAAAATGCTAACCGGTCGAACGGGCCTAAGACCAAACTGGTGGCCCTGTCGTGATTTATCGCCTGCCTGAAGCACAAAATAAGGTGATACTGTGAGATGGCGGAAAATCGGATAACGACCAACTTTGCTTGAGTCCAGACTCGCCGTTAGACTACCACCCTTTTGGCCTCACAATCCAACGCTATGTTTGCGCAAGTTGAAGCTAGTTTCTTTTACTCTGGAATAACTGCGGACGCTACCGACTTTGCACCGGTCGTGAGCCAGCTCGATCATCAGTACGCAGCCGAAGTGCAAGACGTGATTTCCGCGCCGCCAGAGAGTAATGCCTACGGCCGGTTCAGGACAGAACTTATCCACAGAGTCTCAGCTTCGTAAGAACACCACCACCTCCGCCAAGTTCTGATTTAGGAGGACATCGGAGATCGTATACTGTCTCAGTACGGTACCTGTGAATTAAGATCGAAGCTAGAACCGTGCCTGATAGCCTGCTGAGAACCATCTGGAGCAATCGGTTGCCACCTGCCATCAAAGCAATAATAGCGTCGCACCCGGAATCGCCTTTAGACATGGTGGCGAAGCTGGCAGACAAGGTACAGGACGCTGTCTCACCTGTACTTATTAACGTAGCTACCGTGCAATGCGCGAGCACGTCGGCCACACTTTCGCGCGCCGAGTATGATGCTCTGACGACAAAGGTCGATATGTTGACGCAACAGATTAGCCAAGTGATGTGTCGGTGTAACAGCAACAGTGATTGTGTACGACCGAGATACCGGAAATGCTCACGCAGCAGATCATCAACTGCCTCATCTGCCTGTGTGATACACAGCAGGGCATATGCTGGTACCACAGAAGTTTTGGTACCGATCGAGGTGGCGCAGTGGTTAGCACACTGGACTCGCATTTGGGAGAACGACGGTTCAATCCCGTCTAAGGCCATCCTGATTTAGTTTTTCCGTGATTTCCCTAAATCGTTTTAGGCAAATGCTGGGATGGTTCCATTGAAAGGGCATGGCCAATTTCCTTCCCAAGCCTTCCCTAACACGAGCTTGCGCTCCGTCTCTAATGACCTCGTTGTCGATGGGACGTTAAACACTAACAACCACCACCACCACCACCACCAGAAGTTTTGGTGATCAAGTTGGTCGCTGTACCAAACCCTGCACATACCAAATGCCAGCGGCGATCGGGTGTAGACGCTTCATCCAATTGCCACTCTGCATCACAGCATCTGTTTGTGAGTGGCCAGCGCTCAGGCAAGAAATATTTGATTGACACTGTCTCTGATCTATGTATTTTTCCGCGAACAGTGTTACAGCGTATAGGCCGCGTACGTCTTTCTGTCTAGCTGCCGCAAACAATTCTCCTATTGCGACGTATGGTATACATGTTTTGAACTACATTTAGGCCTACGCCGAGCGTTTTCGTGGGATTTCACGATCGCGGACATCACCCACCCTATAATAGGAGCGGAATTCCTGGCACATTACAACCTCCTGTCTGACGTCGCCAATACACGTCTGGTCGACCAAACAACTGGACTGACAGCAACAGGATCCCGACGCCAAGGAGCCATCCAATACGCCAAGTTGCCTGAAGCAGGAGACAGTGAGTACGCCGCCTTACGTCGGGATTTTCCGGCGTTGATAAAACCTCCAGGTATGCTTACGGAAGTGACACATAGCACAGTGCACTATATAAGATCACCAAGGCCGAGAGTAATAGTATAATTCGAGAGAGCATCATGCGACTGTCCAGTAGCCCTTAGTCATTGCCGTTACATCTTGTGCCTAAAAAGTGCGGTGCGTGGCGTCCGTGTGGGGACTGTAGAGCACTAACCGCCTATACAGTGCCCGATCGTTAACCAGTTCCATTGCTCCGTGATTACAACTACGCGTTGTACAGCGTGTTGGACTGCGCTAAAGCCTGGTCCACACACAACGATCTGTCTGCGCAGACATCGGCGCAGATGTCTGTACATGCAAAAGATCGCTACAAATGTGGTCTGTTTACAAGACACAAACCCCAATCTACTACTCGCACGCCATCTGTCGGTGTAGAAAAGAAATATCAGTGGCAAATGACTACGCTCTCCGTAAACGTCAAACATTTAATTCAGTTATTTTGAAATATAGAAATGGAGGGAGTTCTGTTGGGTCTGTGTTTGCAACTTGTGTTGCAAGAAACATTCAAACCAACCACAGGAAACGGAGAAAGCGGTCAAAATGGTGTACACAGTGGCTGCTAAAGCGAAAGCAGTTTTCTCACGTAAATTTACTGCAAGAGTTGCAGGGCGAACCTAAACCATGGCCAAGTATATTCATGTTTCTTATTATAACAGCAGTTAATTTTCTATTATGTTTGCATACAAATATATTATTTTGAATAAACCTTTGATAAACGTATGTGAAACATGTTTTACATTACCTCGTTTTCCATTTCCTCGCACATTGACACTCCAATTTCATCTTCAGTTGTACTCCTGCTTGGTCTTGGCGTTTCTTGATCACTAAGAAAGCCAAGCAGAACAAAATACTATAACGTAGGCTGGTATACTTGATTTACTCCTACACCATATCTTCTAGATTTCTGAACTTCGGATAACTCTTTTCGGTAAACAGTTCGCAACGAATTTTTTTTATTACTGTTTCTCTGTTTGCCGAGGTGTCAACTGCCCACAATTTTTCAGTTATAATATTGTATGCTGCTGTCTTTTTGTCTCGGTCACTATATTCTTTACTTTTAATTTTCCACAAACATGGGTGGTTTCTATATATTTCAGTGAATTCACTTACAAACTCTAGAGAATACTGAGTATCAGCCATTTTAATGCCCTGTGCGGTCAAATACAAACACTAGATTGAGCTAAGAGTTGTTTCGCGCCAGATTTGCGGCGATCTCCTGTCCACACGCTCCAACTTGTCTGTGCAGATGTGGTTTGAACCCACAGATTTGAGAGGTTTCGCTCAAACCTCCAACTCCAACTTCCAGGTTTGCGCATACTTCAGGTTGGTGCAAATCTTCTGTCCACACGCAATGATCAGTCTGCGCAGATGTGATGTGCGCAGATATTTGCGCAGACAGTTCGTTGCGTGTGGACGATCAGGCAACGACCTGTCTGCGCAGATGTAATGTGCGCATACATTTGCGCAGACAGATCGTTGCGTGTGGACGGGTCTTAAGGCATACACACAGATACCTGTCGCCGAGGAAGACACCCTGAAGACGGCCATAATTACGCCATTCGGCCTGTTTCAAAGTAAATTCGTGGCTTTCGTCCTCAGAAACGCTGTACAGACATGGCATAGATTTATTGCTTCAGTGTTGCTTCTGTTTTGCTTGCTTTTCAGTCTCGGCGGAAGAACATCGCCAGCATCTCATACAAGTTTTTAAACAGTGTCATTCTCAACACAGCAAAATGTATTTCTGGTCAACCACAAGTAGATTTCCTTGGCCACCGAATGTCTCTGTCTGGCTCACAACCAATACCTGACAAAGTGGAAGCTGTCTTACAGATCTCACGGCTGTCCACAATTAAGGAGATGCGACGATTTTTGGGATGTGGAATTTTTATCGCAGACATTTAACACACGCAGCGGATATTCACGAACCCTTAATGGCTGTGCTGGCAGGTCCGAAATGCAAAGGGAATGCAACAATACAGTGGGCAGACCGCATGACTGCTGTGTTTGAACAGGCTAAACAAGCAATAGCGGACACTGCATTGTTGGCACATCCTGAGCAAAGTGCACCGTTAGCATTGGTTCCAGATGCAAGCTAGACAGCTGCAGGTGCAGCATTGCAACAATACAACAATGACGCGTGTCAACCGCTAGCCTTCTTTTCGAAGAAATTGTCGCTGTCTCAATGTAAGTGGGGCGCCTATGATGGAGAACTCTTAGCGATATACGAGGCAATCAAATACTTCTGTTTTCAGCTGGAGGCCTGTGAGTTCACCATATTCACAGATCATAAGCCGCTGACAAATGACTTTCGACCCAACAATATTAACTTTCCACCAAGGCAGCACAACCCATTACCGTGTATCTCACAGTGCACCACGAACATCCAGCATATATCCGGGATTGATAATGTAGTAGCAAATTGTCTCTCCCGTGTCAGCAGAGTCTCCACCATAGACTACATGGAACTCGCAGAAGCACAACTTACAGACTCGGAACTACAAGAGCTGTTGCAAGAAACCAATTATACACTCCTGGAAATGGAAAAAAGAACACATTGGCACCGGTGTGTCAGACCCACCATACTTGCTCCCGACACTGCGAGAGGGCTGTACAAGCAATGATCACATGCACGGCACAGCGGACACACCAGGAACCGCGGTGTTGGCCGTCGAATGGCGCTAGCTGCGCAGCATTTGTGCACCGCCGCCGTCAGTGTTACCCAGTTTGCTGTGGCATACGGAGCTCCATCGCAGTCTTTAACACTGGTAGCATGCCGCGACAGCGTGGACGTGAACCGTATGTGCAGTTGACGGACTTTGAGCGAGGGCGTATAGTGGGCATGCGGGAGGCCGGGTGGACGTACCGGCGAATTGCTAAACACGTGGGGCGTGAGGTCTCCACAGTACATTGATGTTGTCGCCAGTGGTCGGCGGAAGGTGCACGTGCCCGTCGACCTGGGACCGGACCGCAGCGACGCACGGATGCACGCAAAGACCGTAGAATCCTACGCAGTGCCGTAGGGGACCGCACCGCCACTTCCCAGCAAATTAGGGACACTGTTGCTCCTGGGGTATCGGCGAGGACCATTCGCAACCGTCTCCATGAAGCTGGGCTACGGTCCCGCACACCGTTAGGCCGTCTTCCGCTCACGCCCCAACATCGTGCAGCCCGCCTCCAGTGGTGTCGCGACAGGCGTGAATGGAGGGACGAATGGAGACGTGTCGTCTTCAGCGATGAGAGTCGCTTCTGCCTTGGTGCCACTGATGGTCATATGCGTGTTTGGCGCCGTGCAGGTGAGCGCCACAATCAGGACTGCATACGACCGAGGCACACAGGGCCAACACCCGGCATCATGGTGTGGGGGGCGATCTCCTACACTGGCCGTACACCTCTGGTGATCGTCGAGGGGGACACTGAATAGTGCACGGTACATCCAAACCGTCATCGAACCCATCGTTCTACCATTCCTAGACCGGCAAGGGACACTGCACGTCCGCATGTATCTCGTGCCACCCAACGTGCTCTAGAAGGTGTAAGTCAACTACCCTGGCCAGCAAGATCTCCGGATCTGTCGCCCATTGAGCATGTATGGGACTGGATGAAGCGTTGTCTCACGCAGTCTGCATGTCCAGCACGAACGCTGGTCCAACTGAGGCGCCAGGTGGAAATGGCATGGCAAGCCATTCCACAGGACTACAAACAGCATCTCTACGATCGTCTCCATGGGAGAATAGCAGCCTGCATTGCTGCGAAAGGTGGATATACACTGTACTAGTGCCGACATTGTGCATGCTCTGTTGCCTGTGTCTATGTGCCTGTGGTTCTGTCAGTGTGATCATGTGATGTATCTGACCCCAGGAATGTGTCAATAAAGTTTCCCCTTCCTGGGACAATGAATTCACGGTGTTCTTATTTCAATTTCCAGGAGTGTACATTGGATTTGCAGTTAGTCAACGTTCCCGGTACAGGCATCAAGTTGTACTGCGAACTGTCTGCAGCCAAACCACGAACGTTTTTACCCGCAACACTCAGGAGAACCGCGGTTACATGTTTACATAACCTGTGCCATCCTGGAGCATGAACTACAATACGCCTAATCTCAAATCGCTTTGTGTGACTGGTGCTGAAGAAAGACTGCCGTGACTGTACCCGATGTTGTATACAGTGTCTGCGCAGTAAGGTCGGCCGGCACGTGCACGCACCTGTCGGAAACTTTCCTGAATTCTTCACCCGTTTCACACACTTACACATCGACGTCGTGGGACCTTTACCTCCTTTAAAGGGCCGTCGATATTTGTTGACGATGATCGACCGATTCACGCGTTGGCCAGAAGCGGCTCCAGTGGACATTGTCTCGTCAGAAATCTTTTGGCGTATGCCTTCACATTAAATTGGGTGTCACGATTTGGCTGTCTTTTACACATCGCCATAAATCGTGGTACACAATTTGAATCTGATAGTTTTGTGGGATGAGCCACCACAACACGAGTTACCACCTGGCCAGTAACGGCATTATAGAGCGTTGGCACCACACTTTGAAAGCATCCCTGATGTCCCAAGAGAATGGGTGGACAGAAGCTCTCCCGATGGCCCTGCTAGGCTTACGAAACTCATACTAGCCAGACCTAGACAGTTCTACTGCAGAAGTAGTGTACTGCGAGGCGTTACGACTGCCTGGCGAAGTTGTAGACTTAAGTCCACAGCCTGATATATAGGGTGTTACAAAAAGGTACGGCCAAACTTTCAGGAAACATCCCTCACACAAAAATAAAGAAAAGATGTTATGTGGATATGTGTGGGGAAACGCTTAATTTCCATGTTAGAGCTCATTTTAGTTTCGTCAGTATGTACTGTACTTCCTCGATTCACCGCCAGTTGGCCCAATTGAAGGAAGGCAATGTTGACTTCAGTGCTTGTGTTGACATGCGACTCATTGCTCTACAGTACTAGCATCAAGCGCATCAGTAAATAGCATCAACATGTTAGTGTTCGTTACGAACGCGGTTTTGCAGTCAGTCCAATGTTTACAAATGCGGAGTTGGCAGATGCCCATTTGATGTATGGATTAGGACGGGGCAATAGCCGTGGCGCGGTACGTTTGTATCGAGACAGATTTTCAGAACGAAGGTGTCCCGACAGGAAGACATTCGAAGCAATTGATCGGCGTCTTAGGGAGCACGGAACATTCCAGCCTATGACTCGCGAGTGGGGAAGACCTAGAGCGACGAGGACACCTGCAATGGACGTGGCAATTCTTCGTGCAGTTGACGATGACCCTAATGTCAGCGTCAGAGAAGTTGCTGCTGTACAAGGTAACGCTGATCGCGTCACGGTATGGAGAGTGCTACGGGAGAACATACAACCAAACAAATTTTGAATTCTGAAATCTTTTCTTTGTAGGAGACTCATACAAGTCCCTGATGTTCTGTTTCGTATTCCCGTCAGCACAATTTCTCTGATTGTACCCGATGTATGTAGAGCCATTTTTGACGTCTTGAAAAGGGAAAATTATTTTAAGGTACGTGAAAACACAACAATGAAATTAAATTTTTATTGAAATAAATCTCATTTTACAGAATGATTTGCTTATAAAAATGTTTTTTTTCCTAATGCTCATAAAATGGAAAGTGACAAGCTAATTGATTAGAACATGTAGTAATTACACATCGTCTTTTTCTAGGCTCCTAAAACTACAAGCGAGTGGATGCAAGTTGGGCTGCGGCTTCAAGTTATGCTACTTTTTCTGTGTACTTCTTACAGATGTGTCGAACATCGACGAGATTTCATTTAATGCGCTCATCTTCTTCACTCCATCCTTTACGTCCCAGTTATGCATGTCCCATATTTCGGAGTAGCTCCCCACGGCTTCAATAACATTTTCATCCATACCCGTTTCTCCTCCATTTCTGAAATTTTTTTGCATATAGTACGTAAGATGGTTGTACAAAATTAAGTCACCACATCAAGTAAAATGTTAAACATGAGTGTTATGCAGACGACATACTTACTATAACTTGCGCTTCCAACTTGCAGGAAATGGAAATAAATCCTAGAAGCTGGAAGTTACTTGCAGATACTTCTTGCGTGGTGTTCACACTGGAAGTGGAAAACGTGCAGCAATTCACGTCTGCAATAAATTGCTTTGGTCGCAAGTCGACTTGGCGATAGTTTAAACTCGCAAATCGCGCGGCAAGTTCCTCCACGCAAGTAAATTGCTGCAATAACTTGCTAGTGTTAACCGAGCATTACTCTGTGCTGTTTATTCTTAGTATATAGTTTTTTATATGTTCTTGTTTTCTCCATGTTAGTTCTTAAGTACCTTTTTTTATACTTAGTTCTTGAGTAACCAGTCATCAAGTCTCTTATTCATTTTCGCGCGACTCTCGCCTTGACGTACACTGGATCTAAAATACGTCCTGTATTAACTGCTGAACGAGTGTATACAGATCTTGTCATCTCAGCAGTGGAGATAGCGTTGTGCGTTATTTATCGCAAACTAACAGGCTAACCGGTCGGATGGGCCAGTACCCAGCCCTATGACCAAAAGACTGTAGCCTCACTACAGTGACACCAGTCTGTAAATACAAGATGGATGACCAATACATTGGAGGTCCACCGCGATCAAATAAGATTCGAACATGAGAGTTGATAGCCGTCCTGGATGGTCGATACTACAATCTAATAGGTACAGTCACGACACCATCTGGTGCGAAAGTTGTTTGACAGCTGGAGCGACACTAGCGCTCCAAGTGGTGAGAAAGCAGACAGTCCCATGCTTTATAAAGATAATGTTCGTTTTTGATTATTTTCTGTTTAATTAACAGAATAGTTGTTGCAGTTTTGCATTCCATGAGTTAAGAAGATATCAAGAGGCATGAATTATCGTGAAATACATTTAAAAACAGCCAAATGACACTGATCCAGTGACATAAACTACAACTCACACATGAAGAAATACTTTCGAATATGTCTACATTTGCATCTTACTCTGTTGAAAGTAAGAGAATAGTAACACATTTCATGCATAAGTTGTATAGGTATTTAATTTTTCTTCCTAAGTGAATATGTTGAAGATTCTTGTTGTTTGTGGCTCAGATTTAGCAAAAATTGCGGAATTGGTTTCTCCTGTGATGGGAAACAGTTTTATTGCTTTTGACTATTTACTATCACATCTGTGTGGTTTTCCTTTAAGCTACAGTTGTGGTGGTTTATTTAATGCGTTAAATAATATAGGTATTACGTTCCATATGTTCCACATTCACTGATTTGGCTGAAAGTGTAGCAAAGAAAAAGTCTACTTTGTTGGATAGGTATATGATATCTTTCCTTAAAAGGTCAGGTCTTCTGGTGTTTACTAGCAATTTTATGTTATTAAAGGAAAGTGACATTATTCAGTAAATGTCTAAACGTTCCAAGAGAATTGAATATAAACTGTCCTGAAATGCATGTTTTTATATCTCCCATGATCTGTAGGACACAAGATAATCACAAATATGGGGTAATTGTAAGAATTACGTTTCAAATCAATATAAACATTAGCATTCGAACTCATCTGTTGTTGCCATCCAGGAGTCCGTTCACGCTCTTGAACAGCATGGTCGTTTGGTGGTTTTCATATGGATCCCGGGACACGTTGAGATAGCGGGAAACGACCTCGCCGACAAGTTAGCCACAGAGGCTACCCGCAAACTGACGCTGGAGATCGGCCTCCCAGCAACTGATCTCCGATCGGTGTTGCGCCGTCGTGTCTTTGGGATGTGGGGAGACGCATGGCGCACCCTGTCTGCACCCAACAAGCTACTGCGAGTAAAGGAGACCACGACTGTGTGGGGTTCCTCCACGCGGGCCTCTCGCAGGGATTCTATTGTTCTCTGTAGGGCTCCGCAATGGTCACTCTTGGCTGACACATGGTCATCCGCTGCGTTGAGAGGACCTCCCTCATTGTCACTGAGGTGCAAACATGACGGTGGCCCATATGTTGTTGGAATGTCCTATTTCAACCGCCCTCAGGCGAACTTTTAATCTCCTGGGTGATTTATCATCTGTTTTAGGTGACAATGTCTAAACATTCAAGGTGGTGTATGTTTGTTCTATATGGTGTCTCCCTACCACTTTCGCGCAACGTCGCTCTGAGCGTGTTTTTAGGGGATTGACTAGTTTGAACCTGGGACCTGTTGCTGGTAAGGAGACGCCAGACCACACATGACATGTAGAATTCAGAAGAGTTCAGTGAGACTAGCGATGATATAACCAAATACTTAATGATCTCAGCGTCAGCTCCACTGCACTCCCTGTAAAAGAATCTTAATACTAACTAAATTTAGTGGAAGGGGTTCAAGGCTTTCCTATTTTTAGTTAGCTGGTAAAATAACGTCGAAAAAGCAGTTACGTTTACCATTGGAAATTTTATTCTACTCACAAAACATCGTTTATAAATTGCACTATTGATAAAAGGAAATGTTTTAATACAGGATGGTAAAAACCAACTGCGTTCAACAAAAATGTGAACGAATATTCCCTGAATGGGTTTCCAAGTTCTACAATGGATCGAAGGATGACCTATGCCATATCACATCTATAATCTAGGTTTAATTTAAGTTTCACAAAAGAAAAAAAAACTATCAAAATGATCTACAGTGACCCTTAATTATCTTTAATTACTTATCTGACTTGTCGTAAATTACAGTGGCTGATGTGGCTCCTCAATAACTATATAAAAGAAAAATCATCGCGTTTCAGATCTGTTCTTCAAGTGGCAAATGTGAACACCATGAGTTTTAATTGACGATCGACACTAGTATTATGCAAAAACGGGGTGTAACAGATGAGATTTCTGCAGTTCTGAGTGAAGCTTTATGCGCTGTTATGCGGCATCGCATGCGTTCATTACCTTGTCGTTGGTTAGGCAGCTTCAGGGGGGCAGCGGCCGGCGCAGCTGCGCTCACCTCGCCGTCTCGGAACTAACTCCCTCCTAACTTCTCCTTACTACAATTTACCGAAGTTGGTTTAAAAAAAAAAACTATCTGGCTGTGTTTTCATCTGACCAATCAGGGTCTCAATGTTAACCTTAAGCTCCGCCTACAAAAATTCTGTCTATCCAATGGGAAACGTTATACTTTTCGTGTTGGGGCAATGTTTTTAAAGTTTGCAACGTAACAGAGACGCGAAAAAGTCTCGCGCTAAAACCTGCAGCTGGTGTGGTCCTTTTAGCGTTATCGTAAGATCTATACCGTTCTTCTGGAGGGCTCTGTCTTTTAACATGGGCTGGCGGGTGGTCCTAATGTAACAGACACGCAAAAAGGCTCACGCTAAAACTTGTGGGTGGTAGTGGCCCTTTTTGTGTTATCGCAAGATCGATACTGTTTTTCTGGAGGGCTATAGCTTTTAACATGGGCTGGGGGGTGGTCCTTGACGTAACAGAGACACGAAACAGTCTCACGCTAAAACATGCGGGTTGTGTGGCGCTAGTGGTTAGCTGGCGACGTGGGTGTCCAGTCTGTCCCTTATCGAGGGCCTTCTAGCTTAACACGGTTCTGCTCTCGGCTTCTGTTCTCGTTTTTCCCCTCGGAACTGCGTCGGTCTCACGGTAGGAAGGTACGACATGCATTTAGGCATTCTTGTGTTAGTCTGTGATATTCCATTTGCTCACTCGTTACTCGTATTACTTTGGTTAATTTAATGTCACGATTTATTCGGAGCTATATGAATACTACTGGATTTGCTTATGTCAGGATTTTAGTGGAAGGTGTTAGATTTGCCTGACACCTTACAAATGTCTCTATGGCAGATTGGGTTTTAAGTTTTATTCGCGCAAGCGGCTTTTATAGGTCCATCTAATTTTATTGCGTCACCATCTTTTGTGCTGTATCTTTTACTGAGTTTTGTGTTGTAATTCGACTACACCCTAATCTTTTAGGCTGGAGGTTTTAACGTGTTGCAGAGTGTCTGGCTCATCCTTTTATTTTGGTGCCAGCCAGCCACAGTGCTCTGCTGTACACTTTTAATTCTTTCTGCCTTTCTTCTATATGTTGTTTTTGTTGCTGTGCTCCATTTTCCATGTCCTTACCATTGACCTTGGGGCTTTTCTTCCCCCAGAATTTTTATTTTAGTGCTAAGGATGACTGGTGGATGGTTTCAAACTAGTCTGTGTGTTTATGAAACGAGGGACCACTTATTCATCACTAGTGCCATTGATTGCATCTGAATTGTCTCCATATGTTGTTTTAGACTTTCGATCTGTTTGTTGATGTTCGTCTGTTGCTTGTGATGTTGCTAGCTACTCATGTCACCGTCAAGGCACTCGCCTGCCCCACTATAGTATGCATCTTCTATGTTCTGCAAGCACAGATCCGGCTGCTGTGGCCGAGCAGGTGTATGCGCTTCAGTCCGGAACCACGCTGCTGTTACGGTCGCAGGTTCGAATCCTGCCTTGGTCATGAGTGTGTGTAATGTCCTTATGCTAGTTAGGTTTAAGTATAGGGGACTGATGACCTCTGAAGCTAAGTCCCATAGTGCTTAGAGCCATTTGAACCATTTGCAAGCACAGAATTAATGTCGCTCTTCTCACACAACATGACCGCCGTTGTCATTAAAAGCGATAGTTGGATTAGCCGCACATACTATAGTGTTTCATCTGTCATTGCTTCTTCTTCCACAATGTTCCTCCTGTGTTACCAGAATCCAAATAGCGTTTCACTGCATATGCGCTCGAAGTGAAGGCTTTGTTGCATTGATTGATCCAACGATTTACTCATCTGTGTGACCAAAGTGTCCTTCAAGTAGCGATGCTATTGTTGCAAGAATGGATTCAAAATAACATATCATAACATTTCGACCACTTGGACATCCTGCATGCTAAGCGCCACTGAAAACTCCGTATAATCGCTACATCGCTATTCTACATAAGCCCAAAATCTGGCCCTGCGAACCACTGTTCAGGCTTCTCTGACAGGAACTTCGCCATTTGTGCCTTCATCTTTGGAGCAGAAACCACATTAGACTCTGCGGGCAATCTGTCTCTCATATTCAAGAATTGTTGGGATAAACTCATGTCACCTTGTGTTGCAATTCGATTTGCAGATCGCTAATCTTCTTCTGTAAATCCACTTGCGGGTGTAAAAGCAGTCCCTCTATGTGTCTTTGCTAAATATCGTCATGTGAAGTCATTGTTTCACTCTAAACATTGCTTGCGGTCTCTGCTTTTTCTTGTAATTTTGGGGTCACCAGTTTACAGGCAACTTCCATTATTTCAGGTATAAATATACAGAGACACACACAAATTAGAGTTAATGGTATTTAGTCACTTGATTAATCAGAATGCAGCTTGAGAACTACAGTTAACAGAGTACTGTCACAGTAAAACTAACAGCAAACATAAGAATGCAAGCATGACTGGTCAGCCAAAGAACTATATGCACCCTCACTCACTGTCCAAATTCGGCACTTCTCACGGAGGTACAATAAATACAAAATAGCAGCGGCAATTTAAATCTAAATTTCAGGAGGTGGCCACGGCTAGGTGTTAGACTTTCCACTTGGGAAATTATGGTAATAAGGTTAGCAAGAAAATTGTGTTAGCTAGCAAAAGATGAGTCATATATATATGTTTGGCTATTTGTTTCACATTTCAAAACAAAGCATTTTGGTGATTATTTCTGAAATGAAAAATTACTTGATGCAAGTTCTTTTCGCGATGTGGAGGTTAGTTAACTTCCAATAACTCATTAGTGTTTTATTTTATAAAAAAGTGATGTATACAACTTCAATCGAAGCAGTTTATATATAGAATAACAATCATGTACTCAACAAGTTTGGGTATGTCATAGATCCCATAACCCACTTGATTGGCGGTTGGGTTTATTTTTTGAATCATCGGTGTGCTTCATTTCAGTTTCTAGTAGTTCATTGAGGAGATCCAACTATACCTTCTTTGCTTTTTTAAAATATAAGGAACCTCAATTCTTATGCTATTAAGCTGCCATACTATGAGCATTCATCCACAATGTTTATATTAACCTTCCATAAATGTGTAGTCTGATTATTCCCTGTTTTCTTACTTTGAGGCTGATCTTATTCTTTAGAGTAATATGATCTGAGACTTTTTAACTTATTTATGGTTTCTGCCAAGATCAAGCTAATACTTGATGCTTAGGACACCTCTTCTCAAATTTTTATTCAAATAATCTTCAAAAGTGGTCTCCATAGGACTGTTCTTTGCCTTTAATCAACTATAAATTTTTGTGTACTTTCTTTGGAGTCAATAGATATCATTACAGTAACCTTAACACTACACAGTGAGACATGTGTGAGCCTCAGCTTCCTTTAACCTGATACATATCTTAATTCATTCACTTTTTTATTCGTTATTGATCATATAAACAATGGAATGAGCTTCATCTCTTATACATAATTCCGGTCCTCATGTAGTTACCAATATACTTAATTATGTAAGTAATCACTGGCGCTTAGTCATACATTTTGAATTTTCACCATCTATACATCTGCAGGAATTCAGTAGCAGTGAGTACTTGGAATGATATTCAGGTAATGTTGTCACAAATTATACTCTTTATTAAAATACACACTGGAATATGAGGAGACTTGAGACCACAGCTAAAAATAACTTATTAGTCTCACGCATTTTAAGTAGACTCCTAAAAGCAGTGGTTTGTTCCATAGAGTAGATCTAACATTGGCTTAGCTGAATTGTTAAGTAAAATGCTTACACCTTTTAAAAGAGTAGCCCATGAGGAGTACAAATTAAAAGATACGAATTTATCAATGTCTTCTGCCACATTGTAAGTTGTTACACGCTAAACAGTAAATGCAGCACTATATTATGGGAGGAAAGTTGCTGCTCACCATATAGCAGAGATGCACAGTCACAGATAGGCACAACAAAAGACTCTCACAATTAAAGCTTTACGCTATTGGGCTTCATCAGCAATAGACAATCCATCCTGGACTTTTCAAATGAAACACTATATTACTCATAGCAATATCGTTGACTTATTTCCTATATATGAGAAATATTCAGATCAATTACATGTATAATGTTTTAAGGTGAACAAACAGAATGGTCTGAAAAATTCACTTTCTTAAAAACATATCGTGGGTTAAAAATAAATAACATGGAAATCAAAAACAATAAATTAATTTATTAACATTCCCTTATTTACAATTTTTTATTGCACATGAAACAGCATGAGCTTGGTATAAAATCGCCTTATGACATTCGACCTCTGTTCAAAAGCTTTCTATTTGCAGAAATGGTTTATTCTACAGAGAAAATATTGCTTGTGCAGATGTTTTACATGTTTAACACAATAAATTTCTTCCCCAAATTCAGTGGCCATAAATACTGTCATAGTTTACATACAACGAATCTGTGAACAACTGTACTTCTTCTGTTTGATACCATAACAATACATTCATCTTACATTTAAGTATTAAGTTCTTAGTGCCCCTAAAAATTTTCTCAGAAATATGAGAAAATTTAATAATTTCCCTAGCTTGATTGGTTTAGTGCTTTTGACATCCTTCATCATGAACAATTGAGTTTTGTCGACATCACTAGAAACAAAAACATTTCTAATGATAATAATAGTAATTTTATTTTCATTAGGCCATTACAGCAATGAACATCAAGCATATGACACAACATAATTCAAAGATAAGAAGAGGCATGTAATTAATACTACAAAATTATATTACATTTGAAATAATCATTTATATCATAGTCTGAGAGAGCAATTAGCCATTCATACAGTTTTTGTTTGAATGCTTGTTCAGGGAGTTCATGTACATATTGTGGAATCTTATTAAATAATTTGTGCTCCAACAGTCGGTACAATGAATTTTTTTGGTTATTTGCCTAGCCATGCTTCGAACTATACACTCAGTTACGTACTTGGAGGACATGTTAGTGATGCATAGTCCGGTATATAATCATGACCTTAAGCCATTGAGTTCACATGGCAAAAAGAAGGTGGTGGTATAGTGACAGGATGTAGCATATTTATATTTGAATCCAGACAATGTGTATATTGAGACCCATCTATTTGAGCAATTAAGCACTTCCTGTATGCTGACCTAAACGGGATGGGATCTGGGCTATTCCTGTTTCCATCTCATCCACATATGTTGGAAAAAAAATTGTTCTAAGTTGTCCTGACTTGTTTTTCAAGTTAAAAAATAATTCATTTCTGCATTTTCCTGCCACACATAGAGTTCTGCAAGCTTTTGTATGCTCATTTAATTTAGAATAAATCTGCAGAAAGACATTTTTCTGTGGACACAATAACAGAAGTTCCTCCAGAGAGCCTCGAAGATTTGAAATAATTTGTGGTCATTGTTACACAGATCTGTTCCTGTTCCCTTTATAAATCACCGTGTTACTGCCTTTACCTAGGATGTGTAGGAATTAAGTAAGGCAAATGCATTGTCATTTTATAATTGGTACTGTGGTCTCACACCCATCAAGTTCTTTTGACCCTTTTTTTTTTGAAATTGCATTACATTTGCAGAAGAATTACTAAGTGTTTGGACTGACAAAGTCACCTTCATTTTTTTTTTCAAAAAGGGGGTATGTTTACAAAGAAGGAGCCCATTGACTCCTAAGTTTGTTTGCAGGATGCAAAGTTGCAAACCTTCCCGTTGCTTTAAATTTACGAGTGGGACAAAATATTCAGATTTAATTTTATTGTACCATATAATTAAATATTTCTTCTTGGTGCAGGTTAATGTGATTGTTTGAGGATTTGAGCTGTAGCAAATATACAAAACACCTTCTTGTCATGGTGCTAAAATCTGTTCACTGTATACACTCAATGTTTTGACCCCAAGAACGGAAATTAGCTTTTGTGCTTTGACCATAGTTAAAATGGCGATCGAGTTAGCGTAATTGCATCGGGTACTGCAAGGAGAGTTTGCCTCTCTATGCAATTTGAATTCCATGCTCAGTCCGCGGGACGTTCCGCCACGTCTGTTCAGATCTGTGAAGTCCGATGCAAATCGATCTCTAGAGATGCAGATTCATCGTGAATGTCGATATATTGTATCGACATTCGGTGAAACGTTTCAAATTTCAATAGTGGCGGCCTAGTTCTCATGCTGTGTTGTTGATTTTGCTTATAAGTGATAGTGGATGATTTGTCTTGGGAGTTTAAGCTATTGCCTTTAATTGGTGTGTTTTACAAAAGTAAAATTATTACGGATCTTTTTAATGTGAGAGTTTTTGGGTGACAAATTGTAATAAAATCTATCTGGTGTTATGTGCCTCCGACGAAAAATTAATGAACTTGGAAATTGAATACAAGGAAAAAACCTTAGATTTTGACGAAATGCTGCATTGCAACTTCAGAATACAGAACGTTGCACGTAGTTGGTACAATGTTTTGTTTCTAAGTAAAATCGTCATCGTTCAGGTACGTATTGCCCAATGTCACTTATTACCAAGTTATGTCGTTTTCTTTGTATCTAACAGTATTCAACAATTGTTTTAAGACCTACACTATTTCTTCCGTGTGGCTTACCGTTTATCTGTTTCATTCCGGACTATTACCTTAAATATTTTCAGCGGACGATTTCCAGTTCCAACCAAGGTGTAATTTCATTTTTATGTTCGTATTACGTTGGTGAAACTGTAATATTCGTTTTGCATCATGTATGTAGTATTCGTTGACTTTTGTGAAATTTAACTGCGGTGTCACATGTTTTCGTGTTTCCAAAATGTAACCTATAGTTTTCTATTATGAAGGTAAGACTAACCATGAAAGAGAGAGGTTATTGATATGTAACGAGTTTTTTTCCCGAAGTAATATTTTAGGTTCCACAGTTATTTGCCTACTCAGTTCATAAGGAATGTATATGTTTTTCTCCTTGGGGAATAGCTGTTGAATGCTAAACCGACAAAAATAGTCCAACAGTGTATACAGAACTATTTTTACACATTTTGGTAATAGGAGTGGTCGGGGAGAAGTTTTTTCAGTTCTCATTTTTTTTTGTGAACTATTAGACATTTTATTTAACTTGATGAATAATCCAAAATTTTAGTTGTGCTATTGTGCAACCCTTTCTTTGTGCTAAAGACAACCAGAATGTGGCGCAGCGGGCGTGTGTGTGTGTGTGTGTGTGTGTGTGTGTGTGTGTGTGTAATCGTTGATCCTTCTGAGGCTGAGGTTGCTTACTGGGCCTCTTGTGAGATCTTGGTGAGTGACATGACTGATCTGTAGCACAGCCCAATGTCTAGGTTAAGTTGGGAGGTGACAATTTGACTGTGAGTTAGCGAAGTCGACAAATGTGAAAGTAGAGGATCTGGTAGTGGTAACTAATTGACCAGTAGTGAAACTTAGTGTATATGTCTGTGTGGTATTGAGAAATGAAAGTGGGATCCAGTATGTAAATTTTACCCCTTTTGAACTGCAGAGGATTGTTTATACTACCAACTTTTTGAGAAAATAAATGTAGTGTGAAGCAGTTGTCTCTTTGCCCAACTTGTTAAGCAGATGTTAACAAAATGTTCGTGGGTGAGTGCAACACATTATTCTTTCAGTACATTTTTAAGCAGTGAAGACTTTCTTTCTTATACTTGAGTTACACCAGAACATTAATCCATATGAAACTATTAAATGGAAATATGCAGAATATGTCAACTTACTGATTTCTCTCTTGGAATGGTTATAAGAGCAAATGTGGCAGAAATAAGTTGTTTTAGGAGATCCAAAGTGTGCTTTTTTTATGGACACCCAAGAACTTTGAAGTTTCTACCTTGTTTACTAGTTCTTCGCCATATGTTACACCTGTCATTTATGTAGTACCTCTATATGTGCAGAACTAAATATATTGTGTCTTTTCAAAACTGAGTGTGAAACCATTTGTAGAAAACCAATCAATGATACTTTCAAGAGCATTGTTTCCTATTTCTGTTTCTGTATGTATGTTTATATTGATTACGATACTAGTTTCATCTGCAAAAGAAGTAATTTTGCTTGTTGTATATTACACGGAAGATCATTTGCGTATTTAGGAACAATAGTGGACTAAATTTGAGCATTGAGGAACCCCATAAGTGATCTCTCCCCAGTCACCATTATGTACCCAGAGTATATTGGTTGAATTACTAAGTACAACTTTCTGGATTCTTTTCGTTAGGTATGAGATTATCCATTGATTGTCACTATATCATCAGTCCCATAAAACTTCCAACTTATGCAAGAGAGTACTGTGATTCACAGAGTCAGGTGCCTTAGGTAGGTTTCAGATAATACCAACAGGCACTATTTTATTATTTAATGCTTGTAAAATTTGGTGATTGAACATCTAAATTGAAATTCAAATTGTGATTACCTGAGGATATTATTGTTGCTCAAGTGAGATACTCGTCTAGACTACATTACAGTCTCAAAAATTATGGAAACTGATGTCAGCAATGAAACAGGTTGGTAGTTATTGACATCTCTCTTATCACCTTTCTTAGATATGTTATTTATTTCTCGTTTTATCTGCCAGATACATTTTACAAAGAGGTGATAAGATTAATATAAATCACAATAAACGTTTGGAACTTACAATGTGGAAACAAATTATATCGGTTATTACATTAGTTATGGCAGGGAAACTACATTATCACAGTAAATGGAAAAAAAATCTCACAAATTCAAGAAAATTAATTACACAGTAACATTAAGGTTATGGGGCCATTTCCTGACTTTGTCCTTTAACTTGTGGACCGACATCAGAGAGCCGTCTCTGAAACCATGAATGTTACAAACCAGAAGATGGTCCATTGTTTGTACCTCGCCACAGTCACAACACAAATCCTATGTATAGCCCTGTTTGGTTGTTTGCTGTCTGCATCATCCAATTCCCGTGTGAAACCTGTTTAGAGCCGACCAGTGTTTCCTGTTGAGATTGAAGACTTCAATCCTTTTGGTTGGGCCGTGGGTTAGGTGATGGTTTTCCATGCCGCCTTTTCTCAGACCCTGCGATGCATTCTTCCATTCGGCATTGAGACCCTCTGTACCCAATGTTCTGCTCCAGATGGTAGGTTTCCTGGACTTGAGTCTCGTGGGGCCCCCCATGTCTGCATGTATGGGTAGCCTTAGGTTTGCTTCAATTTTATCTACTGTGTCCTGGGTTGCTTTCTCTCTACATATGGAAGCAGGAGCGATGTTTGCCAGCACCAGAAGCCACTCAAGGGGGGTTGGCATGAGAGTGCCTGTGACGGTTCTCAGAGTGGCATTTATTTGTACATCTACTTTTTTGGTGTGCAGGCTTCTGCTCCAGACTGGGGCACAGTATTCTGGAGCACTACACACCATTGCCAGTGCAGCGGTTCGTAGAGTGGCAGCATCACAACCCCAAGTGGTGCCTGCCAGTCTGTTGAGCAGGTTATTTCTTGTCTTTAGCTTTTGGGCAGTATCAGTTAGGTGTTGTCTGAAAGTCATGCTGTGATCTAGCTTAATACTGAGATATTTTGGGAAATTCTCGTGGCTTGACAGCTTTACCATTTATAACCAGGCGCAGTTCCCTTCTTGCTTCCTTGTTGTCTAGATGCACAACTGTGTTTACATTGATTTTTAGATGCCATGTGTCGTAGTATTTTTTCAGTGTAGCTAGATCTTCATGTAGTGTTTATTCCAGGTTTCCAAATGAGTTACTTTGCACTGTAAGAGCTAAATCACCTGTGTAGGCAAATTTACGCGAGTGCAGACCAGGCAAATCTGCTGTATAGATGTTGGAGAGCCAGGGAGCTAAGACTAATCCTTGTGGAAGACCATTTTTTAGTGTATGGCACTTGCTGGTTTCACCATTTAATTTGACCCAGAACTTCCTTTCGCTCAGCATGTTGTTCATGAGCTTCAACAGTGTTTTGCATTTGACTATATTTGCCAGTTTTAACATGAGACCATTTAGCCATACAGTGTCGTACACTGATGTCAGGTCAATGACTATTCCTGTTTTCTTCTTTTCCTGAAAGCCTTGTTCAATGTGAATGTTAAGTGCCAGCACCTGCTTGCAGCAGCTTCTTCTTTGTCTAAAACCTACTTGCTCTACTGGTAGTTGTTCCTCCAGTACTGGTTTAAGTCTTTCCAACAGTATCCTTTCAAACAGTTTGTAGGTTATGCTCAGTAATGAAATTGGCCTGAAGTTCCCTGTGTCAGTTCCACTCTTCCCTGGTTTAAGAATGGCAATGATTTTGACTGCTTTCCATTCTCTTGGGATTTCACAGGTTTCCATTATTCTCGTGAATAGCTTGTCTAGCCATTTCAGCGCTTTTGGTCCAATATTTTTCAAAAATTCAGGGAGGATGTTGTCTGGTCCAGCTGCCTTCCCTGCCCGTGTGTATTAGAATGCCATCTTCACCTCTTCTTCTTGGACTGCTTCCGTGAACATGTCGGCTTTTTTTTTCACATTCCTGCAGTGCCACAGCCATCTGAGCTTTTGTTTTTCCTTTGCTCAGGAGTCACTGTTATCTTGGCGTTATCCCTGAGTTTCTTGCTGATTTTGTTTGGGTGGATACTGGCCTTTGCTGACTTCCTGTGGTTGGCTCCTCCCAGCTTTCTCATGAGACTCCAGCTTTTACGGCTTGAATGTGTGAAGTCCATTTGTTCCATCAGCATATGCCATCTTTGTTTTCGTTCCTTGTCCAGTAGGTCGGTAAGAGCCTGGGCAGTGCCCTCATCTTCTGTTCTGTTAAATTTTTCCAGTAGGTTGCTGCATTCTTCAGACCAGCATGGGATGTGGTATTTTCTGCTTCCTCGGGGGATATTTTTATGAGCTGCGTGAATGAGTAACTTATAAAAGTGTGCATAATTTGCAGCAGTAGGTGGTATTCTCATCATCGTTTTCTCCACGCTTTCTCGATATGCTTCCCAGTTGGATTTTGTCAGATTCCAATGTGGGATAGGAGGGCTCGTTCCAATTTGTAGCTGTGGGCCTATTTTTATTAAGACTGGGCAGTGTTAGCTTCTAGGCAGGCAGTTTAATACTGTCCGTGATGCTGACATTACTGCTCCTGTATTTGTGCTGGACATGAAACGTAAGTCAGGAGTAGTTTTAGTCTTCCATGCACTCGAGTGAAAAGTGGGCTTATCTTTGACGTCATACAGAAGGTGGTAGTTGTTCGTTTCAGCCCAGTCTGCCAAACAGACGCCATCACTGTTCTTGTTATATCCCCACTTGAAGTGATGAGAGTTGAAGTCTCCTATGTAGACAGAGGGGTAGAGTATCACAGGGAGCATGAATGGAGGACAAAGAGATGGAGGGTGGCTTGTACACATTAAATACCGTAATGTCGTTTATCTTGATTCCCGCAGTGAAGTCGTGGCTACTCTTTATTTTTGATGTGTTGCTCAACATGTTGTTCCTTACCAGGGTGGCTATGCCATGTTTTTCGTGCCCAGCATAGGCAACTGTCGTGAAGCCTTTGATATTGGAGATGTTGTCATCCATTAGGTGGGTTTCTTGCAATGCAAGGACGTCCAATTTATTGTCATTCATGATTTTGGTCTATAGATCTCCTTCCACTCCACTGTAACCTTCTATATTAACTTGACACACAATCAGTGTGTGTTTCATCTTTTCTTAGTGATGATTGCGCTTACGCTGCTTCTTGCATATCTGGCTAGGCCGGGAGGCACAGAGGCGTTCGGCCATCACTAGGTGCTGGCATTCAGTTTACTATTCACACCTTGAATGGTAATCCAGGGCAGGACTAGGACCAACCAGCTCACCCCCTCTTAGGTGTTTGATAATGGCATATTTCAGACTCTCTGGAAAAATGGTTTGAGATAGTGACATTACATGTTTCAGATAAGACTGGGCTTATCATATGGGAACAGGTCATTAGTACTCTATTAGAAACTCCATCAGAACCAGATTAGCTTTTATTTTGTGGAGAGTGTAGACTTCTGACCTTGCTGCAAATTAGTTTGTTTCAAAATGATCTTTATTACGTGTTACATTTGCTGGGCACATAAGTTGCCAACCATATATTATAGCTGTATATTGAATTCAAATAATGTGAGACCTACCAGTTGTATCTGCATCTACTGCATATGTAATCCACAAACCATTGTGATGTGTGTGACAGAGGGCATTGTACCACACATAAGGGTTTTGGATGTAGTGAACAATGTGATCTGGTGGCATATTCTTTGAATGGTGAAATCCCGTGTTAAGTTTATGGGAATTGTGATGTTTTTTATTTTTACATTTCAGTTGTCGATGTCAATAACAAGTAGTATGTTCTGCTTATAATAAGTAATTTATTACTGTGGGTGGCGCCTGGAGGCCCCCTTACATGATCTAACAATGTTTGTGTCCTGCTTTGCACATTGTACATTGCCCTCTAGTGTCAAAATACTTTGACATGATTTACAAAGCTTGGAGTTTCCTTGAACAGTGAGGTTAAATGTGACAGACTTGTTGGTAAGGCTGCACATGTGTTTGACAAACTTGGGGGAAGCCTCTAACAAAATTAACAAACAAGTTTGATTCTTTACAGGAACATCTAGATTGTGTCATTGCTAGATCTCGGAATATAAGTCTAGTTGAGAAAGTGATCCATTGATGGGAACAACTGCTTTTTTGTGTTCTAATAGATGACCTGTGTGTTTTTCTTTATAAATTGGTGACAGGGTGAATTTTGGTGTAGCTTGTGGTCTAGGTCAGTTTGATTGATAACGTGGTGAAACCAATATGTTTGTCTTTTTTTGTATTGTTCATTCAGTAGTTACTTGTATGGCCTTGATTGGAACTCCAGTTTTCCCATGAGATAGCAATACTGGCTCAAAACTGCATTTTCTTTGGAGGTTCAGTTATTTTGTTGGATTTTACTTTGTTAATGTTTTAATATTGTTTCTGATGTCAACCATTGATTGTCCATTAACACTCATGACTCTTCTATGTTAGTGACATCATCAATCTATCGGCATAATGTCAGATTATTCCTTAGTCCCAAGGTTTCTCCCTGTTCAAAATGTGTATGAATATGGGAAGGATGGCTTCTTAAATACGTCTACACACAATAATTAGTATTCATGGTCCCTATGTGAGTGATATGTTAATGATTACAGTATATTCTTAGATTTTATGGCTATAACAGCCTCAGTAGTTTTGAATTCTGAATAAATTCTCTGTTTACAAGTTAAGTCATTTTGTATAAAACTTTTGAGTTTTCAACAGCTGTCTCTGCCAGCATCATCAGGAGTAAAACCTACAGACTGCCAGGGCTGCCACGGTGCCTGTCTTACATTGGTGCGATAGCAGAATCTGTGACCTTCCGGAAGGATTGAAGTGTTGCATGTGGGGAAGGCGAGTTGGACAGCTTGTAGCTGCTTCAATATGCTGCATTACCAGTGACATCAGGCGGCATGAGGGGCCAGCACTGTGTTTGAAACTGTTGGTGCCACCTTCCCATAAGTGTCAAACATTAATGTTGCCATTCACTCTATATCTAAAGCTCCATGCCATACCTCTGGTCTCTGTTAAAAATTGTTAAGGTTTATTCTAATCTTGGTCGTCTCTTTTGTAATGGAAACCCGAGACGGTGACGTATTAGCAAGACTCTTGCCTTTTTTAATTTTATTCCGTGTCAATTTTCCAGGTAATGTTCAGCTATGGCTGTCTTTTCAAGCTTCCTGTCTTTATAACACGTTGTTTGTGCTCAACACAACACTCAGCAACAATGCGAATAATTTGATCTGTGTAGGTGTTACCACATTCACAGGGGACCCATACACATTGGGCACTCGAAGAGCTATGTTGTCTGTAGCTGGGTATAACATATCCCATTTTCATCCTCACCCCTTTGACATATAGTTGGTCCTTACTTTACGATTAAGTGGATTAGGAAGAGCTGTGGAAAACACATGCACTTTTATAATGTGTGAATTACATAATGCACACAAGAAACCATTGTACATGGCAGATATAAATTATTAATTACCAGCCTCTCATAAAGGATTGATAAAAAAGATTGTTTAAATTAAAAACTTTACAAATTAATTTTTGGTCGTTATGTATTTTACACTTTGTGGAAATGCTTGTGGAATGTGCACCTTTGTTTAAAAATTTACATCAGCCAGGAATTGAACCTGAGCGTCATGTTGCAGGTGAACATTTTGCCACAGAGCCTTGCAGCCCTACAAGAAAATGATTTTGCTTTAGGTTACCATACTAAATTGCGGAGAAAATGTCAGTCTATTTTCTCCAAAAATTTTGAGAGTTTCATTGAACTGCTTTTAGCAGTTGAAATTTGATTCTGAGTCTGATATATTTAAAAATTACAAATAACTGTCAGGTGGTCTCCTTGTCAGGCACAGATTGAATGTATCACTTCAAATGTCTGACATGGGTGCAGGATTTGGTTCTTAGGTGGGTCGAGGGGCATTTCTGTTTCTTACTTTCCTCCCCCCACCACTCTTATCACCATAAAAAAAATGAACTCTCTGCCACTGCACAACACTGCCAAGAGACCAACAATTTTGTTCTGCAAAAGTGCTTCGTGATAAATCACCCCATGAGCTACTGCGTTTCCCTTCAGAAGGTAAGTGAAAGAAGCATCATGCAGCATTAGCCCAACAGATGTTTTCCATCTCTTGAGTGAATAGAGGTCTTATTTGCAGTCATAGATGTGTGCCTGGGATCATCAAAATGAACTTTTGTCTGGTTCAGATTCATTAATGACATTTTCATGATCTGGACTCATGGCAAGGACAACCTTTGTTATTTCTTCCATAACCTCAGCACCTACTCTCGAATCTCCTTCACCTGGTCCTTCATGCCATCTTCCTCCTGGAAGGAATACACCAGATCGATCCTACCAAATTAACCCAGAGAATTATGTAATGTAATTTGCCACAGAATATTATGATCATGAAACCTTACAGATTAGCACTCGTATCCTGTTGGAATACCTTCTCCTTAAGGCTCTCCACCCCCAAGCATGGTTTTCCAAATTCTTAGCCTCTAATATTGTAAGTCACATGTTAACAGTTTAACTAGTTCATTATTTCCTGTGAGAAAGTGGATTTTATTCTCAGATATAATTGTTCAAATTGCTTTCAGTGCAGGGGCATGATAGTTGGGCTTGAGTATCTCCTGCAACATGCTAGGCACAGGGGCCCTTAATCCTACCCCATTTGTCAGCTGCAGTGGTTATCCCTCTTTCACTCTTTTTTTTTTTAAACTGCTTTTTGTAGCTGTTAGCTCTTTTTTTCTATTGCAACTGAGGCTAATAGTTGAACAGGTTTTTATGTTTCCTTCTAGAGAATGATTTCTATTCTCATCTGTAACACTTTGACCACAGTGGGTAGAGGGTTGGACAGTTGTGAGAGAGATGTGCTCCTGCCAAATGCGGAACCTCGAGGGACTCTCAATTCTGCCCACTGACTTACTGGCATGTTTGTTACTCTCACCTTGTTTTACTATTGTTAGTCCTGTTGTTCTCATTATATGTGGTCCTATTGTTATCGTTATATGTGTAGCTATCTACATCTACATCCATACTCCGCAAGCCACCTGACGGTGTGTGGCGGAGGGTACCCTGAGTACCTGTATCGGTTCTCCCTTTTATTCCAGTCTCATATTGTTCGTGGGAAGAAGGATTGTCGGTATGCTTCTGTGTGGGCTCTAATCTCTCTTATTTTATCCTCATGGTCTTTCCGTGAGATACACTTAGGAGGGAGCAATATACTGCTTGACTCTTCGATGAAGGTATGTTCTCGGAGTTTTAACAAAAGCCCATACCGAGCTACTGAGCGTCTCTCCTGCAGAGTCTTCCACTGCAGTTTATCTATCATCTCCGTAACGCTTTCGCAATTACTAAATGATCGTGTAACGAAGCACGCTGCTCTCCGTTGGATCTTCTCTATCTCTTCTATCAACCCTATCTGGTGCAGATCCCACACTGCTGAGCAGTATTCAAGCAGTGGGCGAACAAGCGTATTGTAACCTACTTCCTTTGTTTTCGGATTGCATTTCCTTAGGAGTCTTCCAATGAATTACAGTCTGGCATCTGCTCAACCGATGATCATCTTTATATGATCATTCCATTTTAAATCCCTCCTAATGCCTACTCCCAGATAACTTATGGAATTAACTGCTTCCAGTTGCTGACCTGCTATATTGTAGCTAAATGATAAGGGATCTTTCTTTCTATGTACAGCACATTGTTACAACCTCTCGATATACTACAGCATCATCCGCAAAAAGCCTAAGTGAACTTCGATGTCATCCACAAGGTCATTTATGTATATTGTGAATAGCAACGGTCCTACGACACTCCCCTGCGGCACACCTGATATCACTCTTACTTCGGAAGACTTCTCTCCATTGAGAATGACATGGTACGTTCTGTTATCTAGGAACTCTTCAATCCAATCACACAATTGGTCTGATAGTCCATATGCTCTTACTTTGTTCATTAAACGACTGTGGGGAACTGTATCGAACGCCTTGAGGAGTCGAGAAACACTGCATCTACCTGGGAACCCGTCTCTATGGCCCTCTCGTGGACGAATTCCGCGAGCTGGGTTTCACACGATTGTCTTTTTCGAAACCCATGCTGATTCCTACAGCGTAGATTTCAAGTCTCCAGAAAAGTCGTCATACTCGAACATAGTATGTGTTCCAAAATTCTACAACTGATCGACGTTAGAGATATAGGTCTATAGTTCTGCACATCTGTTCGACGTCCCATCTTGATAACGGGCATGATCTGAACTGCAGAGTTTCCTCATGGGTCACTCCTTCGAGTCTGTGGAGGAGTTCCTCAAAAAATTATGCTGATTCTTGTTGTATTGTTGATTTCGTTTACTTAAACTTATGGACTGACTTTTTTCGGCTTCATAAACAATTTGTTTTTATCTGTTATTACTTTTATGTTGTAATTTCATGTACAGACACGTTGCATTCCATGAACTTGGAGATTTTCTCCTCAGTTTGGTCCTACGGAAGACAAATTGAATAAATATGATAACTATAGCGTCACATTTGCTTGCTCATTGATATTGGAAAGAGTGACGGAAATGACTGTGTCGTTAATTTATACAGGCAGTGGTGTAACTCTGATGACGCTACTATCAATGGGTTTTCGCAGTGTTACTGCATAACATTC
This sequence comes from Schistocerca gregaria, assembly GCF_023897955.1. Classification (NCBI taxonomy): domain Eukaryota; kingdom Metazoa; phylum Arthropoda; class Insecta; order Orthoptera; family Acrididae; genus Schistocerca; species Schistocerca gregaria. The sequence continues at coordinate 257,584,142 of NC_064920.1, forward strand.
ACTGTGAGTATCAGAACTACTGTCAACCACGGCACATAAACACTGTTGTTACCGTGTCTGTAAATTAACGTATCTGAAATTTAAAGTAAATGAAATACTCGTGCTACATCTCTTATAGGAACAACTTATTAAATTCATTCAGGCCGTTTACTAATATCATCTGATGTGAATATTCTTCTGTTCTTACATGACATTTGTACAACTTTTCATCGGTATTTGATAATTAGGAATCGGAACAATAGTTCGTTCCACCCGTACCTGGAAAGTCTAGCAAAGTAAACTGAGAACATCGTCAATATGAAGTACAGTTGATATTACATTTTTTTTTCCAACAAGTGATTGACGCTCTATCAGTTATACAGGGGTCAACGGTATAGTAAAGAAACTCAAATCTATTACATTCCTTCCAGAGAATATTGACGTTATAGCTCCATTATCAGCAATCACACATAACCGCTTCCCGTTGAAAGGTCCGTACCCAAGGACTAGAAAGTCGCAGAAGCCACACAAACACACAAGAAAGGAAACAGAAATAACTCGTTACATTACAGACCGATATCACTTACGTCGATTCCCAGTAGGATCCCGGAACGTATCCTGCGCTCGAACACAATGAATGACCTCGAAGGAAACAATCCATCGACAAACAGCACGGATTGACATGTACTTGTGAAGCAGAACTGGATCCTTATTCACAAGAAGAAATGAATGCCGTCGACAGCGGATCTCAAATTGATTCCATATTTCTAAATTTCCAAAAGATTCCTTAACACGGTTCCTCAGAAGTGGCTGCTAACCACAATGGGAGCCCGTACATTATAGCCCAGTTGTGCGACTGGAGCCGGCCAGAGCGGCCGAGCGGTTCCAGGCGCCCCAGTCCGGAACCATGGGACCGCCACGGTCGCAGGCCCGAACCCCGCCCCGGGCACGGATGCTTTCTCACATTTACTATTACAGAATTGCCTAAAAGGAATTATTTATATCATTACTGTCTTTCCCTCACATCGAGTTGGTGGGGATGAGCCATGTGAAAAGCATCTTCCTGCAGATGAGCCATGAGGGATGCCTCATCTGCTAACTGGCCTACCAACCAGCCCTGACCAGTATGCTTTCCCCTCTCTTTAAGTTGTGCCTCACCTCTTCCATCAGTGCTTCACCTTTGCCACTCCTACACCCCTCAGGGGTCACTCCTACAGTCTTTCCGCTCCTGGGATTGAAATGACTCCTTACCCTCTCCTTTAAAACCCACATCCTTTCATCTTTCCTTTTCCTTCCCTCTTTCCTGACGAAGCAGCTGCCGGTCGCGAAAGCTCGAAATTTTATTGTGCCTGTCTACTGGCGCTTTCCCGCTTGGTAAGTCTTGGAATTATATATATATATACACTCCTGGAAATGGAAAAAGGAACACATTGACGCCGGTGTGTCAGACCCACCATACTTGCTCCGGACACTGCGAGAGGGCTGTACAAGCAATGACCACACGCACGGCACAGCGGACACACCAGGAACCGCGGTGTTGGCCGTCGAATGGCGCTAGCTGTGCAGCATTTGTGCACCGCCGCCGTCAGTGTCAGCCAGTTTGCCGTGGCATACGGAGCTCCATCGCAGTCTTTAACACTGGTAGCATGCCGCGACAGCGTGGACGTGAACCGTATGTGCAGTTGACGGACTTTGAGCGAGGGCGTATAGTAGGCATGCGGGAGGCTGGGTGGACGTACCGCCGAATTGCTCCACACGTGGGGCGTGAGGTCTCCACAGTACATCGATGTTGGCGCCAGTGGTCGGCGGAAGGTGCACGTGCCCGTCGACCTGGGACCGGACCGCAGCGACGCACGGATGCACGCCAAGACCGTAGGATCCGACGCAGTGCCGTAGGGGACCGCACCACCACTTCCCAGCAAATTAGGGACACCGTTGCTCCTGGGGTATCGGCGAGGACCATTCGGAACCGTCTCCATGAAGCTGGGCTACGGTCCCGCACACCGTTAGGCCGTCTTCCGCTCACGCCCCAACATCGTGCAGCCCGCCTCCAGTAGTGTCGGGACAGGCGTGAATTGAGGGACGAATGGAGACGTGTCGTCTTCAGCGATGATAGTCGCTTCTGCCTTGGTGCCAATGATGGTCGTATGCGTGTTTGGCGCCGTGCAGGTGAGCGCCACAATCAGGACTGCATACGACCGAGGCACACAGAGCCAACACCCGGCATCATGGTGTGGGGAGCGATCTCCTACACTGGCCGTACACCTCTGGTGACCGTTGAGGGGACACTGAATAGTGCACGGTACATCCAAACCGTCATCGAACCCATCGTTCTACCATTCCTAGACCGGTAAGGGAACTTGCTGTTCCAACAGGACAATGCACGTCCGCATGTATCCCGTGCCACCCAACGTGCTCTAGAAGGTGTAAGTCAACTACCCTGGCCAGCAAGATCTCCGGGTCTGTCCCCCATTGAGCATGTTTGGGACTGGATGAAGCGTCGTCTCACGCGGTCTGCACGTCCAGCACGAACGCTGGTCCAACTGAGGCGCCAGGTGGAAATGGCATGGCAAGCTGTCCCACAGGACTACATCCAGCATCTCTACGATCGTCTCCATGGGAGAATAGCAGCCTGCATTGCTGCGAAAGGTGGATATACACTGTACTAGTGCCGACATTGTGCATGCTCTGTTGCCTGTGTCTATGTGCCTGTGGTTCTGTCAGTGTGATCATGTGATGTATCTGACCCCAGGAATGTGTCAATAAAGTTTCCCCTTCCTGGGACAATGAATTCACGGTGTTCTTATTTCAATTTCCAGGAGTGTGTGTATATATATATATATATATATATATATATATATAAAACAGAAAGAAACTTCCACATGGGAAAAATATATTAAAAATAAAGATTCCAAGACTTACCAAGCGGGAAAGCGCCGGCAGACAGGCACATGAACAAAACACACAAACACACACACAGAATTACGAGCTTTCGCAACTGGCAGTTGCTTCGTCAGGAAGGAAGGAAGGAGAGGGAAAAATGAAAGGGTGTGGGTTTTAAGGGAGAGGGTAAGGAGTCATTCCAATCCCGGGAGCGGAAAGACTTCCCTTAGGGGAAAAAAAGGACAGGTGTACACTCGCACACACACACACACACACACACATATCCATCCGCACATACACAGACACAAGCAGACATATTTAAAGGCAAAGAGTTAAGGGCAGAGATGTCAGTCGAGGCGGAAGTACAGAGGCAAAGAAGTTGTTGAAAGACAGGTGAGGTATGAGCGGCGGCAACTTGAAATTAGCGGAGGTTGAGGCCTGGCGGATATCGAGAAGAGAGGATATACTGAAGGGCGAGTTCCCATCTCCGGAGTTCGGATAGGTTGGTGTTGGTGGGAAGTATCCAGATAACTCGGACGGTGTAACACTGTGCCAAGATGTGCTGGCCGTGCATCAAGGCATGTTTAGCCACAGGGTGATCCTCATTACCAACAAACAGTGTCTGCCTGTGTCCATTCATGCGAATGGACAGTTTGTTGCTGGTCATTCCCACATAGAAAGCATCACAGTGCAGGCAGGTCAGTTGGTAAATCACGTGGGTGCTTTCACATGTGGCTCTCCCTTTGATTGTGTACACCTTCCGGGTTACAGGACTGGAGTAGGTGGTGGTGGGAGGGTGCATAGGACAGGTTTTACACCGGGGGCGGTTGCAAGGGTAGGAGCCAGAGGGTAGGGGAGGTGGTTTGGGGATTTCATAGGGATGAACCAAGAGGTTACGAAGGTTAGGTGGACGGCGGAAAGACACTCTTGGTGGAGTGGGGAGGATTTCATGAAGGATGGATCTCATTTCGGGGCAGGATTTTAGGAAGTCGTATCCCTGCTGGAGAGCCACATTCAAGGTCTGATCCAGTCCTGGGAAGTATTCTGTTACAAGTGGGGCACTTTTGGGGTTCTTCTGTGAGAGGTTCTGGGTTTGAGGGGATGAGGAAGTGGCCCTGGTTATCTGCTTCTGTACCAGGTTGGGAGGGTAGTTGCGGGATGCGAAAGCTGTTTTCAGGTTGTTGGTGTAATGGTCGAGGGATTCAGGACTGGAGCAGATTCGTTTGCCACGAAGGCCTAGGCTGTAGGGAAGGGACCGTTTGATATGGAATGGGTGGCAGCTGTCATAATGGAGGTACTGTTGCTTGTTGGTGGGTTTGATGTGGACGGATGTGTGCAGCTGGCCATTGGACAGATGGAGGTCAACATCTAGGAAAGTGGCATGGGATTTGGAGTAGGACCAGGTGAATCTGATGGAACCAAAGGAGTTGAGGTTGGAGAGGAAATTCTGGAGTTGTTCTTCACTGTGAGTCCAGATCATGAAGATGTCATCAATAAATCTGTACCAAACTTTGGGTTGGCAGGCTTGGGTAACCAAGAAGGCTTCCTCTAAGCGACCCATAAATAGGTTGGCATACGAGGGGGCCATCCTGGTACCCATGGCTGTTCCCTTTGATTGTTGGTATGTCTGGCCTTCAAAAGTGAAGAAGTTGTGGGTCAGGATGAAGCTGGCTAAGGTGACGAGGAAAGAGGTTTTAGGTAGGGTGGCAGGTGATCGGCGTGAAAGGAAGTGCTCCATTGCAGCGAGGCCCTGGACGTGTGGGATATTTGTGTATAGGGAAGTGGCATCAATGGTTACCAGGATGGTTTCTGGGGGTAACAGACTGGGTACGGATTCCAGGCATTCGAGAAAGTGGTTGGTGTCTTTGATGAAGGATGGGAGACTGCATGTAATGGGTTGAAGGTGTTGATCTACGTAGGCAGAGATGCGTTCTGTGGGGGCTTGGTAACCAGCTACAATGGGGCGGCCAGGATGTTTGGGTTTGTGAATTTTAGGAAGTAGGTAGAAGGTAGGAGTGCGAGGTGACGGTGGGGTGAGGAGTTTGATGGAGTCAGGTGAAAGGTTTTGTAGGGGGCCTAAGGTTCTGAGGATTCCTTGAAGCTCCGCCTGGACATCAGGAATGGGATTACTTCGGCAAACTTTGTATGTAGAGTTGTCTGAAAGCTGACGCAGTCCCTCAGCCACATACTCCCGACGATCAAGTACCACAGTCGTGGAACCCTTGTCAGCCGGAAGAATGATGGTGGATCGGTCAGCTTTCAGATCACGGATAGCCTGGGATTCGGCTGTGGTGATGTTGGGAGTAGGATTAAGGTTTTTCAAGAAAGATTGAGAGGCAAGGCTGGAAGTGAGAAATTCCTGGAAGGTTTGGAGAGGGTGATTTTGAGGAAGAGGAGGTGGGTCCCGCTGTGATGGAGGACGGAACTGTTGCAGGCAGGGTTCAATTTGGATAGTGTCTTGGGGAGTTGGATCATTAGGAGTGGGATCAGGATTGTTTTTCTTCGTGGCAAAGTGATATTTCCAGCAGAGACTACGAGTGTAGGACAGTAAATCCTTGACAAGGGCAGTTTGGTTGAACCTGGGAGTGGGGCTGAAGGTGAGGCCTTTGGATAGGACAGAGGTTTCGGATTGGGAGAGGGGTTTGGAGGAAAGGTTAACTACTGAATTGGGGTGTTGTGGTTCCAGATTGTGTTGACTAGAATTTTGAGGTGTTGGGGGGAGTGGAGCTGGAAGTGGGAGATTGAGTAGATGGGAGAGACTGGGTCTGTGTGCAATGAGAGGAGGTTGAGGTTTGTTGGAAAGGTTGTGGAGGGTGAGTGAGTTGCCTTTCCGGAGGTGGGAAACCAGGAGATTGGATAGTTTTTTGAGGTGGAGGGTGGCATGTTGTTCTAATTTGCGGTTGGCCTGTAGGAGGATGCTATGTACAGCCGGTGTGGATGCGGGAGAGGAAAGATTGAGGACTTTGATTTGGGATAGGAGTTGACGGGTGTGTTCATTGGCCGAGTCGATGTATAGGTGAAGGATTAGGCGGGTGAGGGCTATGGATTGTGCTGTTTGGAACTGGTATAAGGACTGATGGAAAGAAGGATTGCAGCCAGAGATGGGAACTTTAAGTGTGAGGCCTTTGGGAGTAATGCCAAATGTCAGACAAGCCTGAGTAAATAAAATATGGGAGCGTAATCTGGCTAGGGTGAAGGCATGTTTGCGGAGGGAATGTAAATAAAATTTAATGGGGTCGTTGTAGGGATGTTGTGAGGTTGACATGGTATTGGTAGGTGGAAAGGGTAATATGAGGTTAAAGTGAAAGTAAAGAGAGATTTATATAGGGAGAGATAAAGGTGTGAAAAAAGTCGAAAAAGTGTTGGTTTGAGATGAGCTATGTTGATCACGTGCTGAACTTAGGTTGGTGAACAACAATGGGTGCAAAGGTTGGGTAGTTATGTTGTCTCCAGATCACGTTAAAGGGTGGGGAAATTCAAGAAAATTTCGAGAAATTCAAGAAAATTTCGACAAAAAAATTTTTCGAAAAAAGTTTCGAAAAAATGATTTGCGAAAAAATAAAATTCGAAAAAAATTTTTGAATAAAATCTCGAAGAATATGTGTGTAAATGTATTCAAAGGACTGGTTATATACTGGCAGGTTATGATAATGAGGCTAACAATTGTTTGATGAAGAAATAATAACGTGTAAACCTGTGGGAAGCTGCTAGAAAATGATCGGTTTTGTGGGAAAAACGGGAATGGAAATAAAACGAAAGTTGTTGAAAAAAACTGAGATGGTTGTGTAATGGGTGAAAGGAACTGAAGCTGTGAAATAGTATTCACGAGTTTACACGAAATGTTTGTAAACTTGGAACAATGGATTTTATAGCAGCGGTTATGTTGAAAGCGTTGAAAATTTTAGGTTATGGTTTGGAAGTAAATTACGTATTATTGAGTATAATTAGGCAGGATAAAATGTATGGTAGATTACGGAAAAATGGAAGATGAATACAAAGTGGAACTTCTTGTACAAACGAAAAGAGAAAGTAAGACGATAGAGAAGATTTCGAAATGCAACAGAGACAATAACAAACGTAATTGTTGGGTTCAAATTAATGATGATGTAAATAAAACAGAAAGAAACTTCCACATGGGAAAAATATATTAAAAATAAAGATTCCAAGACTTACCAAGCGGGAAAGCGCCGGCAGACAGGCACATGAACAAAACACACAAACACACACACAGAATTACGAGCTTTCGCAACTGGCAGTTGCTTCGTCAGGAAGGAAGGAAGGAGAGGGAAAAATGAAAGGGTGTGGGTTTTAAGGGAGAGGGTAAGGAGTCATTCCAATCCCGGGAGCGGAAAGACTTCCCTTAGGGGAAAAAAAGGACAGGTGTACACTCGCACACACACACACACACACACACACACACATATCCATCCGCACATACACAGACACAAGCAGACATATTTAAAGGCAAAGAGTTAAGGGCAGAGATGTCAGTCGAGGCGGAAGTACAGAGGCAAAGAAGTTGTTGAAAGACAGGTGAGGTATGAGCGGCGGCAACTTGAAATTAGCGGAGGTTGAGGCCTGGCGGATATCGAGAAGAGAGGATATACTGAAGGGCGAGTTCCCATCTCCGGAGTTCGGATAGGTTGGTGTTGGTGGGAAGTATCCAGATAACTCGGACGGTGTAACACTGTGCCAAGATGTGCTGGCCGTGCATCAAGGCATGTTTAGCCACAGGGTGATCCTCATTACCAACAAACAGTGTCTGCCTGTGTCCATTCATGCGAATGGACAGTTTGTTGCTGGTCATTCCCACATAGAAAGCATCACAGTGCAGGCAGGTCAGTTGGTAAATCACGTGGGTGCTTTCACATGTGGCTCTCCCTTTGATTGTGTACACCTTCCGGGTTACAGGACTGGAGTAGGTGGTGGTGGGAGGGTGCATAGGACAGGTTTTACACCGGGGGCGGTTGCAAGGGTAGGAGCCAGAGGGTAGGGGAGGTGGTTTGGGGATTTCATAGGGATGAACCAAGAGGTTACGAAGGTTAGGTGGACGGCGGAAAGACACTCTTGGTGGAGTGGGGAGGATTTCATGAAGGATGGATCTCATTTCGGGGCAGGATTTTAGGAAGTCGTATCCCTGCTGGAGAGCCACATTCAAGGTCTGATCCAGTCCTGGGAAGTATTCTGTTACAAGTGGGGCACTTTTGGGGTTCTTCTGTGAGAGGTTCTGGGTTTGAGGGGATGAGGAAGTGGCCCTGGTTATCTGCTTCTGTACCAGGTTGGGAGGGTAGTTGCGGGATGCGAAAGCTGTTTTCAGGTTGTTGGTGTAATGGTCGAGGGATTCAGGACTGGAGCAGATTCGTTTGCCACGAAGGCCTAGGCTGTAGGGAAGGGACCGTTTGATATGGAATGGGTGGCAGCTGTCATAATGGAGGTACTGTTGCTTGTTGGTGGGTTTGATGTGGACGGATGTGTGCAGCTGGCCATTGGACAGATGGAGGTCAACATCTAGGAAAGTGGCATGGGATTTGGAGTAGGACCAGGTGAATCTGATGGAACCAAAGGAGTTGAGGTTGGAGAGGAAATTCTGGAGTTGTTCTTCACTGTGAGTCCAGATCATGAAGATGTCATCAATAAATCTGTACCAAACTTTGGGTTGGCAGGCTTGGGTAACCAAGAAGGCTTCCTCTAAGCGACCCATAAATAGGTTGGCATACGAGGGGGCCATCCTGGTACCCATGGCTGTTCCCTTTGATTGTTGGTATGTCTGGCCTTCAAAAGTGAAGAAGTTGTGGGTCAGGATGAAGCTGGCTAAGGTGACGAGGAAAGAGGTTTTAGGTAGGGTGGCAGGTGATCGGCGTGAAAGGAAGTGCTCCATTGCAGCGAGGCCCTGGACGTGTGGGATATTTGTGTATAGGGAAGTGGCATCAATGGTTACCAGGATGGTTTCTGGGGGTAACAGACTGGGTACGGATTCCAGGCGTTCGAGAAAGTGGTTGGTGTCTTTGATGAAGGATGGGAGACTGCATGTAATGGGTTGAAGGTGTTGATCTACGTAGGCAGAGATGCGTTCTGTGGGGGCTTGGTAACCAGCTACAATGGGGCGGCCAGGATGTTTGGGTTTGTGAATTTTAGGAAGTAGGTAGAAGGTAGGAGTGCGAGGTGACGGTGGGGTGAGGAGTTTGATGGAGTCAGGTGAAAGGTTTTGTAGGGGGCCTAAGGTTCTGAGGATTCCTTGAAGCTCCGCCTGGACATCAGGAATGGGATTACTTCGGCAAACTTTGTATGTAGAGTTGTCTGAAAGCTGACGCAGTCCCTCAGCCACATACTCCCGACGATCAAGTACCACAGTCGTGGAACCCTTGTCAGCCGGAAGAATGATGGTGGATCGGTCAGCTTTCAGATCACGGATAGCCTGGGATTCGGCTGTGGTGATGTTGGGAGTAGGATTAAGGTTTTTCAAGAAAGATTGAGAGGCAAGGCTGGAAGTGAGAAATTCCTGGAAGGTTTGGAGAGGGTGATTTTGAGGAAGAGGAGGTGGGTCCCGCTGTGATGGAGGACGGAACTGTTGCAGGCAGGGTTCAATTTGGATAGTGTCTTGGGGAGTTGGATCATTAGGAGTGGGATCAGGATTGTTTTTCTTCGTGGCAAAGTGATATTTCCAGCAGAGACTACGAGTGTAGGACAGTAAATCCTTGACAAGGGCAGTTTGGTTGAACCTGGGAGTGGGGCTGAAGGTGAGGCCTTTGGATAGGACAGAGGTTTCGGATTGGGAGAGGGGTTTGGAGGAAAGGTTAACTACTGAATTGGGGTGTTGTGGTTCCAGATTGTGTTGACTAGAATTTTGAGGTGTTGGGGGGAGTGGAGCTGGAAGTGGGAGATTGAGTAGATGGGAGAGACTGGGTCTGTGTGCAATGAGAGGAGGTTGAGGTTTGTTGGAAAGGTTGTGGAGGGTGAGTGAGTTGCCTTTCCGGAGGTGGGAAACCAGGAGATTGGATAGTTTTTTGAGGTGGAGGGTGGCATGTTGTTCTAATTTGCGGTTGGCCTGTAGGAGGATGCTATGTACAGCCGGTGTGGATGCGGGAGAGGAAAGATTGAGGACTTTGATTTGGGATAGGAGTTGACGGGTGTGTTCATTGGCCGAGTCGATGTATAGGTGAAGGATTAGGCGGGTGAGGGCTATGGATTGTGCTGTTTGGAACTGGTATAAGGACTGATGGAAAGAAGGATTGCAGCCAGAGATGGGAACTTTAAGTGTGAGGCCTTTGGGAGTAATGCCAAATGTCAGACAAGCCTGAGTAAATAAAATATGGGAGCGTAATCTGGCTAGGGTGAAGGCATGTTTGCGGAGGGAATGTAAATAAAATTTAATGGGGTCGTTGTAGGGATGTTGTGAGGTTGACATGGTATTGGTAGGTGGAAAGGGTAATATGAGGTTAAAGTGAAAGTAAAGAGAGATTTATATAGGGAGAGATAAAGGTGTGAAAAAAGTCGAAAAAGTGTTGGTTTGAGATGAGCTATGTTGATCACGTGCTGAACTTAGGTTGGTGAACAACAATGGGTGCAAAGGTTGGGTAGTTATGTTGTCTCCAGATCACGTTAAAGGGTGGGGAAATTCAAGAAAATTTCGAGAAATTCAAGAAAATTTCGACAAAAAAATTTTTCGAAAAAAGTTTCGAAAAAATGATTTGCGAAAAAATAAAATTCGAAAAAAATTTTTGAATAAAATCTCGAAGAATATGTGTGTAAATGTATTCAAAGGACTGGTTATATACTGGCAGGTTATGATAATGAGGCTAACAATTGTTTGATGAAGAAATAATAACGTGTAAACCTGTGGGAAGCTGCTAGAAAATGATCGGTTTTGTGGGAAAAACGGGAATGGAAATAAAACGAAAGTTGTTGAAAAAAACTGAGATGGTTGTGTAATGGGTGAAAGGAACTGAAGCTGTGAAATAGTATTCACGAGTTTACACGAAATGTTTGTAAACTTGGAACAATGGATTTTATAGCAGCGGTTATGTTGAAAGCGTTGAAAATTTTAGGTTATGGTTTGGAAGTAAATTACGTATTATTGAGTATAATTAGGCAGGATAAAATGTATGGTAGATTACGGAAAAATGGAAGATGAATACAAAGTGGAACTTCTTGTACAAACGAAAAGAGAAAGTAAGACGATAGAGAAGATTTCGAAATGCAACAGAGACAATAACAAACGTAATTGTTGGGTTCAAATTAATGATGATGTAAATAAAACAGAAAGAAACTTCCACATGGGAAAAATATATTAAAAATAAAGATTCCAAGACTTACCAAGCGGGAAAGCGCCGGCAGACAGGCACATGAACAAAACACACAAACACACACACAGAATTACGAGCTTTCGCAACTGGCAGTTGCTTCGTCAGGAAGGAAGGAAGGAGAGGGAAAAATGAAAGGGTGTGGGTTTTAAGGGAGAGGGTAAGGAGTCATTCCAATCCCGGGAGCGGAAAGACTTCCCTTAGGGGAAAAAAAGGACAGGTGTACACTCGCACACACACACACACACACACACACACACATATCCATCCGCACATACACAGACACAAGCAGACATATTTAAAGGCAAAGAGTTAAGGGCAGAGATGTCAGTCGAGGCGGAAGTACAGAGGCAAAGAAGTTGTTGAAAGACAGGTGAGGTATGAGCGGCGGCAACTTGAAATTAGCGGAGGTTGAGGCCTGGCGGATATCGAGAAGAGAGGATATACTGAAGGGCGAGTTCCCATCTCCGGAGTTCGGATAGGTTGGTGTTGGTGGGAAGTATCCAGATAACTCGGACGGTGTAACACTGTGCCAAGATGTGCTGGCCGTGCATCAAGGCATGTTTAGCCACAGGGTGATCCTCATTACCAACAAACAGTGTCTGCCTGTGTCCATTCATGCGAATGGACAGTTTGTTGCTGGTCATTCCCACATAGAAAGCATCACAGTGCAGGCAGGTCAGTTGGTAAATCACGTGGGTGCTTTCACATGTGGCTCTCCCTTTGATTGTGTACACCTTCCGGGTTACAGGACTGGAGTAGGTGGTGGTGGGAGGGTGCATAGGACAGGTTTTACACCGGGGGCGGTTGCAAGGGTAGGAGCCAGAGGGTAGGGGAGGTGGTTTGGGGATTTCATAGGGATGAACCAAGAGGTTACGAAGGTTAGGTGGACGGCGGAAAGACACTCTTGGTGGAGTGGGGAGGATTTCATGAAGGATGGATCTCATTTCGGGGCAGGATTTTAGGAAGTCGTATCCCTGCTGGAGAGCCACATTCAAGGTCTGATCCAGTCCTGGGAAGTATTCTGTTACAAGTGGGGCACTTTTGGGGTTCTTCTGTGAGAGGTTCTGGGTTTGAGGGGATGAGGAAGTGGCCCTGGTTATCTGCTTCTGTACCAGGTTGGGAGGGTAGTTGCGGGATGCGAAAGCTGTTTTCAGGTTGTTGGTGTAATGGTCGAGGGATTCAGGACTGGAGCAGATTCGTTTGCCACGAAGGCCTAGGCTGTAGGGAAGGGACCGTTTGATATGGAATGGGTGGCAGCTGTCATAATGGAGGTACTGTTGCTTGTTGGTGGGTTTGATGTGGACGGATGTGTGCAGCTGGCCATTGGACAGATGGAGGTCAACATCTAGGAAAGTGGCATGGGATTTGGAGTAGGACCAGGTGAATCTGATGGAACCAAAGGAGTTGAGGTTGGAGAGGAAATTCTGGAGTTGTTCTTCACTGTGAGTCCAGATCATGAAGATGTCATCAATAAATCTGTACCAAACTTTGGGTTGGCAGGCTTGGGTAACCAAGAAGGCTTCCTCTAAGCGACCCATAAATAGGTTGGCATACGAGGGGGCCATCCTGGTACCCATGGCTGTTCCCTTTGATTGTTGGTATGTCTGGCCTTCAAAAGTGAAGAAGTTGTGGGTCAGGATGAAGCTGGCTAAGGTGACGAGGAAAGAGGTTTTAGGTAGGGTGGCAGGTGATCGGCGTGAAAGGAAGTGCTCCATTGCAGCGAGGCCCTGGACGTGTGGGATATTTGTGTATAGGGAAGTGGCATCAATGGTTACCAGGATGGTTTCTGGGGGTAACAGACTGGGTACGGATTCCAGGCGTTCGAGAAAGTGGTTGGTGTCTTTGATGAAGGATGGGAGACTGCATGTAATGGGTTGAAGGTGTTGATCTACGTAGGCAGAGATGCGTTCTGTGGGGGCTTGGTAACCAGCTACAATGGGGCGGCCAGGATGTTTGGGTTTGTGAATTTTAGGAAGTAGGTAGAAGGTAGGAGTGCGAGGTGACGGTGGGGTGAGGAGTTTGATGGAGTCAGGTGAAAGGTTTTGTAGGGGGCCTAAGGTTCTGAGGATTCCTTGAAGCTCCGCCTGGACATCAGGAATGGGATTACTTCGGCAAACTTTGTATGTAGAGTTGTCTGAAAGCTGACGCAGTCCCTCAGCCACATACTCCCGACGATCAAGTACCACAGTCGTGGAACCCTTGTCAGCCGGAAGAATGATGGTGGATCGGTCAGCTTTCAGATCACGGATAGCCTGGGATTCGGCTGTGGTGATGTTGGGAGTAGGATTAAGGTTTTTCAAGAAAGATTGAGAGGCAAGGCTGGAAGTGAGAAATTCCTGGAAGGTTTGGAGAGGGTGATTTTGAGGAAGAGGAGGTGGGTCCCGCTGTGATGGAGGACGGAACTGTTGCAGGCAGGGTTCAATTTGGATAGTGTCTTGGGGAGTTGGATCATTAGGAGTGGGATCAGGATTGTTTTTCTTCGTGGCAAAGTGATATTTCCAGCAGAGACTACGAGTGTAGGACAGTAAATCCTTGACAAGGGCAGTTTGGTTGAACCTGGGAGTGGGGCTGAAGGTGAGGCCTTTGGATAGGACAGAGGTTTCGGATTGGGAGAGGGGTTTGGAGGAAAGGTTAACTACTGAATTGGGGTGTTGTGGTTCCAGATTGTGTTGACTAGAATTTTGAGGTGTTGGGGGGAGTGGAGCTGGAAGTGGGAGATTGAGTAGATGGGAGAGACTGGGTCTGTGTGCAATGAGAGGAGGTTGAGGTTTGTTGGAAAGGTTGTGGAGGGTGAGTGAGTTGCCTTTCCGGAGGTGGGAAACCAGGAGATTGGATAGTTTTTTGAGGTGGAGGGTGGCATGTTGTTCTAATTTGCGGTTGGCCTGTAGGAGGATGCTATGTACAGCCGGTGTGGATGCGGGAGAGGAAAGATTGAGGACTTTGATTTGGGATAGGAGTTGACGGGTGTGTTCATTGGCCGAGTCGATGTATAGGTGAAGGATTAGGCGGGTGAGGGCTATGGATTGTGCTGTTTGGAACTGGTATAAGGACTGATGGAAAGAAGGATTGCAGCCAGAGATGGGAACTTTAAGTGTGAGGCCTTTGGGAGTAATGCCAAATGTCAGACAAGCCTGAGTAAATAAAATATGGGAGCGTAATCTGGCTAGGGTGAAGGCATGTTTGCGGAGGGAATGTAAATAAAATTTAATGGGGTCGTTGTAGGGATGTTGTGAGGTTGACATGGTATTGGTAGGTGGAAAGGGTAATATGAGGTTAAAGTGAAAGTAAAGAGAGATTTATATAGGGAGAGATAAAGGTGTGAAAAAAGTCGAAAAAGTGTTGGTTTGAGATGAGCTATGTTGATCACGTGCTGAACTTAGGTTGGTGAACAACAATGGGTGCAAAGGTTGGGTAGTTATGTTGTCTCCAGATCACGTTAAAGGGTGGGGAAATTCAAGAAAATTTCGAGAAATTCAAGAAAATTTCGACAAAAAAATTTTTCGAAAAAAGTTTCGAAAAAATGATTTGCGAAAAAATAAAATTCGAAAAAAATTTTTGAATAAAATCTCGAAGAATATGTGTGTAAATGTATTCAAAGGACTGGTTATATACTGGCAGGTTATGATAATGAGGCTAACAATTGTTTGATGAAGAAATAATAACGTGTAAACCTGTGGGAAGCTGCTAGAAAATGATCGGTTTTGTGGGAAAAACGGGAATGGAAATAAAACGAAAGTTGTTGAAAAAAACTGAGATGGTTGTGTAATGGGTGAAAGGAACTGAAGCTGTGAAATAGTATTCACGAGTTTACACGAAATGTTTGTAAACTTGGAACAATGGATTTTATAGCAGCGGTTATGTTGAAAGCGTTGAAAATTTTAGGTTATGGTTTGGAAGTAAATTACGTATTATTGAGTATAATTAGGCAGGATAAAATGTATGGTAGATTACGGAAAAATGGAAGATGAATACAAAGTGGAACTTCTTGTACAAACGAAAAGAGAAAGTAAGACGATAGAGAAGATTTCGAAATGCAACAGAGACAATAACAAACGTAATTGTTGGGTTCAAATTAATGATGATGTAAATAAAACAGAAAGAAACTTCCACATGGGAAAAATATATTAAAAATAAAGATTCCAAGACTTACCAAGCGGGAAAGCGCCAGCAGACAGGCACATGAACAAAACACACAAACACACACACAGAATTACGAGCTTTCGCAACTGGCAGTTGCTTCGTCAGGAAGGAAGGAAGGAGAGGGAAAAATGAAAGGGTGTGGGTTTTAAGGGAGAGGGTAAGGAGTCATTCCAATCCCGGGAGCGGAAAGACTTCCCTTAGGGGAAAAAAAGGACAGGTGTACACTCGCACACACACACACACACACACACACACATATCCATCCGCACATACACAGACACAAGCAGACATATTTAAAGGCAAAGAGTTAAGGGCAGAGATGTCAGTCGAGGCGGAAGTACAGAGGCAAAGAAGTTGTTGAAAGACAGGTGAGGTATGAGCGGCGGCAACTTGAAATTAGCGGAGGTTGAGGCCTGGCGGATATCGAGAAGAGAGGATATACTGAAGGGCGAGTTCCCATCTCCGGAGTTCGGATAGGTTGGTGTTGGTGGGAAGTATCCAGATAACTCGGACGGTGTAACACTGTGCCAAGATGTGCTGGCCGTGCATCAAGGCAAGTTTAGCCACAGGGTGATCCTCATTACCAACAAACACTGTCTGCCTGTGTTCATTCATGCGAATGGACCCTTTAACGTGATCTGGAGACAACATAACTACCCAACCTTTGCACCCATTGTTGTTCACCAACCTAAGTTCAGCACGTGATCAACATAGCTCATCTCAAACCAACACTTTTTCGACTTTTTTCACACCTTTATCTCTCCCTATATAAATCTCTCTTTACTTTCACTTTAACCTCATATTACCCTTTCCACCTACCAATACCATGTCAACCTCACAACATCCCTACAACGACCCCATTAAATTTTATTTACATTCCCTCCGCAAACATGCCTTCACCCTAGCCAGATTACGCTCCCATATTTTATTTACTCAGGCTTGTCTGACATTTGGCATTACTCCCAAAGGCCTCACACTTAAAGTTCCCATCTCTGGCTGCAATCCTTCTTTCCATCAGTCCTTATACCAGTTCCAAACAGCACAATCCATAGCCCTCACCCGCCTAATCCTTCACCTATACATCGACTCGGCCAATGAACACACCCGTCAACTCCTATCCCAAATCAAAGTCCTCAATCTTTCCTCTCCCGCATCCACACCGGCTGTACATAGCATCCTCCTACAGGCCAACCGCAAATTAGAACAACATGCCACCCTCCACCTCAAAAAACTATCCAATCTCCTGGTTTCCCACCTCCGGAAAGGCAACTCACTCACCCTCCACAACCTTTCCAACAAACCTCAACCTCCTCTCATTGCACACAGACCCAGTCTCTCCCATCTACTCAATCTCCCACTTCCAGCTCCACTCCCCCCAACACCTCAAAATTCTAGTCAACACAATCTGGAACCACAACACCCCAATTCAGTAGTTAACCTTTCCTCCAAACCCCTCTCCCAATCCGAAACCTCTGTCCTATCCAAAGGCCTCACCTTCAGCCCCACTCCCAGGTTCAACCAAACTGCCCTTGTCAAGGATTTACTGTCCTACACTCGTAGTCTCTGCTGGAAATATCACTTTGCCACGAAGAAAAACAATCCTGATCCCACTCCTAATGATCCAACTCCCCAAGACACTATCCAAATTGAACCCTGCCTGCAACAGTTCCGTCCTCCATCACAGCGGGACCCACCTCCTCTTCCTCAAAATCACCCTCTCCAAACCTTCCAGGAATTTCTCACTTCCAGCCTTGCCTCTCAATCTTTCTTGAAAAACCTTAATCCTACTCCCAACATCACCACAGCCGAATCCCAGGCTATCCGTGATCTGAAAGCTGACCGATCCACCATCATTCTTCCGGCTGACAAGGGTTCCACGACTGTGGTACTTGATCGTCGGGAGTATGTGGCTGAGGGACTGCGTCAGCTTTCAGACAACTCTACATACAAAGTTTGCCGAAGTAATCCCATTCCTGATGTCCAGGCGGAGCTTCAAGGAATCCTCAGAACCTTAGGCCCCCTACAAAACCTTTCACCTGACTCCATCAAACTCCTCACCCCACCGTCACCTCGCACTCCTACCTTCTACCTACTTCCTAAAATTCACAAACCCAAACATCCTGGCCGCCCCATTGTAGCTGGTTACCAAGCCCCCACAGAACGCATCTCTGCCTACGTAGATCAACACCTTCAACCCATTACATGCAGTCTCCCATCCTTCATCAAAGACACCAACCACTTTCTCGAACGCCTGGAATCCGTACCCAGTCTGTTACCCCCAGAAACCATCCTGGTAACCATTGATGCCACTTCCCTATACACAAATATCCCACACGTCCAGGGCCTCGCTGCAATGGAGCACTTCCTTTCACGCCGATCACCTGCCACCCTACCTAAAACCTCTTTCCTCGTCACCTTAGCCAGCTTCATCCTGACCCACAACTTCTTCACTTTTGAAGGCCAGACATACCAACAATCAAAGGGAACAGCCATGGGTACCAGGATGGCCCCCTCGTATGCCAACCTATTTATGGGTCGCTTAGAGGAAGCCTTCTTGGTTACCCAAGCCTGCCAACCCAAAGTTTGGTACAGATTTATTGATGACATCTTCATGATCTGGACTCACAGTGAAGAACAACTCCAGAATTTCCTCTCCAACCTCAACTCCTTTGGTTCCATCAGATTCACCTGGTCCTACTCCAAATCCCATGCCACTTTCCTAGATGTTGACCTCCATCTGTCCAATGGCCAGCTGCACACATCCGTCCACATCAAACCCACCAACAAGCAACAGTACCTCCATTATGACAGCTGCCACCCATTCCATATCAAACGGTCCCTTCCCTACAGCCTAGGCCTTCGTGGCAAACGAATCTGCTCCAGTCCTGAATCCCTCGACCATTACACCAACAACCTGAAAACAGCTTTCGCATCCCGCAACTACCCTCCCAACCTGGTACAGAAGCAGATAACCAGGGCCACTTCCTCATCCCCTCAAACCCAGAACCTCTCACAGAAGAACCCCAAAAGTGCCCCACTTGTAACAGAATACTTCCCAGGACTGGATCAGACCTTGAATGTGGCTCTCCAGCAGGGATACGACTTCCTAAAATCCTGCCCCGAAATGAGATCCATCCTTCATGAAATCCTCCCCACTCCACCAAGAGTGTCTTTCCGCCGTCCACCTAACCTTCGTAACCTCTTGGTTCATCCCTATGAAATCCCCAAACCACCTCCCCTACCCTCTGGCTCCTACCCTTGCAACCGCCCCCGGTGTAAAACCTGTCCTATGCACCCTCCCACCACCACCTACTCCAGTCCTGTAACCCGGAAGGTGTACACAATCAAAGGGAGAGCCACATGTGAAAGCACCCACGTGATTTACCAACTGACCTGCCTGCACTGTGATGCTTTCTATGTGGGAATGACCAGCAACAAACTGTCCATTCGCATGAATGGACACAGGCAGACAGTGTTTGTTGGTAATGAGGATCACCCTGTGGCTAAACATGCCTTGATGCACGGCCAGCACATCTTGGCACAGTGTTACACCGTCCGAGTTATCTGGATACTTCCCACCAACACCAACCTATCCGAACTCCGGAGATGGGAACTCGCCCTTCAGTATATCCTCTCTTCTCGATATCCGCCAGGCCTCAACCTCCGCTAATTTCAAGTTGCCGCCGCTCATACCTCACCTGTCTTTCAACAACTTCTTTGCCTCTGTACTTCCGCCTCGACTGACATCTCTGCCCTTAACTCTTTGCCTTTAAATATGTCTGCTTGTGTCTGTGTATGTGCGGATGGATATGTGTGTGTGTGTGTGTGTGTGCGAGTGTACACCTGTCCTTTTTTTCCCCTAAGGGAAGTCTTTCCGCTCCCGGGATTGGAATGACTCCTTACCCTCTCCCTTAAAACCCACACCCTTTCATTTTTCCCTCTCCTTCCTTCCTTCCTGACGAAGCAACTGCCAGTTGCGAAAGCTCGTAATTCTGTGTGTGTGTTTGTGTGTTTTGTTCATGTGCCTGTCTGCCGGCGCTTTCCCGCTATATATATATATATATATATTAAAAACAAAGATTCCAAGACTTACCAAGCGGGAAAGCGCCAGCAGACAGGCACATGAACAAAACACACAAACATACACACAGAATTGCTAGCTTTCGCAACCGATGGTTGCTTCTTCAGGAAGGAGAGGGAAAGACGAAAGGATGTGGGTTTTAAGGGAGAGGGTAAGGAGTCATTCCAATCCCGGGAGCGGAAAGACTTCCCTTGGGGAAAAAAAGGACAGATGTACACTCGCGCGCGCGCGCGCACACACACACACACACACACACACACACACACACACACACACACACACACACACACACACACACACACACACACACACACACACACACATCCATCCGCACATACACAGACACAAGCAGACATATTTAAAGGCCTTTCTGCATCTGCTTACAAGAAACGCATCTTAATCACAGACACACCTACATTATGGGGCTACCACATATACAGGAAGGACGATACTACTGGAGACAGGGCTAAAGGTGGATTGGCTATTTTTCTTGATGACAGATACTACTCCTCTTCTGTCCCTCTTACCATGACCATCCAAGCAATTGCTGTGAAAGTTCTCTCAACGTTTACTATCACAATGTGTTCTTCTTACCTGCCCCCACCCCCTCCCCCATGACACTTGGGATGCGGCCACACTGGCAGACCTCTTCCAGGCAATCCCACGCCCATTCCTTCTTGTGGGGGACTTAAATGCCCACAATATGCTGTGGGGCTCAGCTGCTACTTGCTCCAGGGGTCGGCTGATCGAGCGACTCGTCCATTCTGATGAGGATATCTGCCTTCTGAATGCGTGTCAGATGACTCACTTTTCTACAGCTACAGGGTCTTTTTCAACTATTGGTCTTTGCTTTTGTTCCTCAGCTATTGCAGTTACAGTTCAGTGGAAAGTGGCTCCAGATTTACATTCTAGTGACCACTTCCCAGTGTGGATTTGTCTGCCACCTAGGACAGTGACCAGCAGGAGACCACACAGGTGGATGATACAAAGGGCAAATTGGTTACAGTACAGTCGATAGGCTACTTTTGACCGAAAGGATTGTGCACTAGAAGCGGCGCCCCATACCACTCATGAGATCCAAAGGGCTGCCGCAGAGTCCTTCCCCAGGTCTAGTAACCACCTCAGACGACAGCCTGTGCCTTGACGGAATGATGACTGTCGATTGGCAATCAGGGCCAGATGGACAGCTCTTCGGAACTTCAATCTGTGCCCAAATACAGACAATCTTTAGGTCTTCAGGTCTGCGAGAGCACATGCAAGGCAAGTGATCAAAGAACAGAATCGGTCCACTTATGCTGCACACATTTGGGAATCAATAAGACGGATTTTAGGCAAGGGTAGTACACATCCCCTTACGGCCTTGCCAAATAATGGGGTCTTGGTGGACATGCCAGAAGAAATAGCTCACATTTTAGCTGAACACTTCTTTACTAAGTCATCCAGACAAGATTCTGCTGTTTAGGTATTCCGTCGGACTGCAGAGATGAGGAAGCTCAATTTTTTTTCGCATAAGGAAGAAGTCTACAACCCTCCATTCTCCTTGTGGGAACTGAATCAGCTTTATCTGCAGCCAGAGACACTGCTCCAGGTCCTGATGAGATTCGTTACACCATGCTTTGTCATCTGTGCCCTGAAGCGAAAGGTCAGATCCTCTCTTGTTTCAATCAGATTTGGTTTGATGGACAGTACCCCATCTAACCTATCTATCTAACCTTCTAAAACTGTTTTTATCAGTCCGCCATTCTTTATTAATATATGCACAATCCAGTTTCTTTTTCTTCTTTTTATTACATCTAGTAACTGTCTTTTCTCTCCCACTTTTCTCAGTACCTCTTCATTTCTTACTGTGTTCGTCCAACTTATTCTTTCCATCCTCCACAATGTCCACATCTCAAAAACCTCCAGCCTTTCTGTCTTTATTCCTCAAAGTCCATGTTTCAGCGCTATGTAGAACAACACTCCATACAAGACATTTTATGAGTCTCTTCCTGAGTTCTCTGTCCAGACCGCTGCAGAAAATTCTCCTTTTCTTATAAAATGCTTCTTTTTGCCATTGCTATCCTTGTTTTAATTTCTGTGGTGCACTTCCAGTCGGTGTCTATCCTGCTGCCAAGATACTTAAAATTTTGCACCTGTTCTAGTATTTCTCCATTGAGCATAATTTTTATTTCCTTATTTCCTCCTAGTGCCAATACTTCTGTTTTCTTTGTGTTAAATTTCATTCCATAATTTCTGTTAGCTTCAGTGGTGTCCACCAAATCCTGTAATTCTTTTTCCCCTGTGGCTAGAAGGACCATGTCATCAGCAAACCTCAAACACCCTACTCTTCTTCCTCCAATTTCTACTCCATTGTCACCTAATGAACATCAATCAATCATATTTTCCAAGTAGAAGTTGAAAAGAGTAAATGATATACAGCATCCTTGTCTTACTCCTTTTCCTAGTCCGATCCAGTTTGTACTTTCTCCTCTCACTTTAACTGAGGCTTTTTGATTAAGATATGATGAGTTTACAAATCTTCTGGTGTTCCAGTCCACTCTCTATTCCCTCATTATAGTTGTCAGCTTGTCCCAAACCACATTGTCAAATGCCTTTTCTAGATTGATGAAGCACATGTATAGAGGTCTCTTCCTTTTTCAATAAAACTTTCTCCCAAGATTTGTAGGACTATTGCATCTCTGGTGCCTGTATTCCATCTAAAGCCAAGATTCTCCTCCATTACTTTTTCAAGTCTTTTATTTATTATTCTTAACATCACTTTGGCTGCATGTGAAATGAGGCTGATTGTCCTGTGCGCACTGCATTTCTTGGTTCCTTGTTTTTTTAGTAATGGATTCATTACTGTTGTCAGAAAGTCCTCAGGCCATTCACCACTGTCATATATTTTATTACATAACCTCAACATTTCTCTTATTCCATCCTGGTTCAAGCATTTTAATATTTCTCCCGGTACCATATCTGTACCTACAGCTTTCCCTTTTTTCATTGGAGCTATGGCAGACTTTACTTTTTCTATTATGATGGTTTGCCCTTTCTCGTCATCACTTACACTGCTGTGTGATTCAACTTCCAGAGTTTCTGGTTTGCAATTTGTGTCATATAGCTCTTTTAGTTATTCTTCCCATCTCTGGAGGACATCGTCCTGATGTTTGTACACTACCTCTTCATCTTTACTCAAAATTTCGATAGTAGCACATCCTGCTCTATTTTGTTCCCATGTCATAGTCTTTACTCCGTTGTATAGTAAGTCGTATCTTTCTTTCCTATCCAGTTCTTCAATTGCATCACTTTTAGCCATTTTTTCCTAGCCTGCTCTGTTCCTCTTCACAGTTCATTATTTAACCTTTGGTATATCTTTCTTACATCTTTAGTGCTCTTGTTTTTAAATTTTCTTCTCTCCTCCATCTTGGAAATCATTTCTTGTGTGACCCATGTTTTTTTTAATTACGTATCATATATTTTGCTGTCCTGCTTTTTATTCCAGTACTCGTTGACATTATCAAGTGGTTCTTTGTCTCGTAATGTGTTTAGAAACTTATGTGACAGCATTCTTTTTTGCACTTTATCCTCTCTGGATCCCACTACTTCAACATGGTCACTTTCTTCAGTTTTTTCATTCTTATTTTTATTTCTGCCATAAGTAAGTTGTGGTTGCTATTAATATCTGCACCTGGTAATGTGTGCACTTTTTTGATTCCATTCCTGTATCTTTCTTCTACCAGTATAAAATTGATTTGGTTTCTGTATTTATCCCCTGTTGATTTCCAATTGTAGAGCCTCTTCTTGCGATTCTTGTACCATGTTTGCCGCTATCAGCTGCCTTTCCCTGCAGAAGTCAATTAGCCATTCACCTCTACCCGTTCTCTTTCCAAGACCATGACTGCCTACTATGTTTCCCTCTTTCCCTTTTCCCACAGTGGCATTCCAGTGTACCATTACTATTTTGCAGCATTTTTTATTTTCGTCCATTATTCTTCCTCTTACTTTCTACATTTCCTGTACAATTTGGTCATCATGTTCTGAAGTTTGCATATACACCTGGGCAATCAGTAAATTTTTTTGTGCTCCTTTCAGTCTTACACCAGTAGCCCGGTCATTTGCATAGTCTACATATTTTACACATTTAGCCAATTCCTTTGTCATAATCATTCCTATTCCATTCATTCCTTTTACTTCTCCTCCTGAGTAGTACAATACATATTCATCTGACTGTAACTCTCCATGTCCATTCCATCTTACCTCAGCAACTCCTACGAGGTCCATATGATTCTTTTCCATCTCTCTTTTAAGGTATTCTAATTTTCCTACTTGTAGCAGAGTTCTAACATTCCAGGTACCAATTATCATTTTGATTTTTTGCCCCCCCCCCCCCCCCCCCTGGAGATCCGAATGGGAGACTACTTTACCTCCGGACAGTGATTTGACATGAGAGGAAGCCATTTTTGTGTATTATGCAGGGAAGATAATCTGCGGTGGTATTCCATTGCCTTCTGCATTTCTGGAGGCTGCCCCAACATGGGATACAGACGCCTTTGCAGCCGCCCACTCCGGGTCAGACGCAGCATGAGAAGTATAGGTTGGAAAATGAAAGACCCCTAGCCCTCAAAACCTAATAGTGTCTGGGTCGGAAAAGAACAAGAGCTGGCCGAGTGTGGCCAGATAGGAAAGATAAAAGTGAGGAACCTGGCATAAGTAAGTGGAAGCAATGCCAGGACTCAGCTCGGGGCCTCATGGTTGCCAGCCATGTACTCACTAGGTGTGAGTCCCTGAGGGAAATTTTAGTGTACCTGTAGCTATCACAAATTTAGTGTGCCTGTTAGTAGAGTGAAGATAGCTTGTTACAGTGATGAATTACAAGCTAAGCTTTAGTTTTTAGTTTGCTAAAACTTAATAATATATATGTTATTATTGTCTTTCTTTTTCTTGAGGCATCAAGGATTTGTCAGTTTTGTAATGGAACAAAGAGAGAGAAGAGAGGCGTGTGGTGGAAAAGGGGGGGGGGGGGAGGATGAGACAAAGGCTTGACTGTAGTAAGCAGGTTTAGCTGTATATTGGTTGCAGTAGTTTTGCAGACTGGAAACGACAACAACAACAACAACATCATCATCATCATCATCATCTTTGTGTACATAAAACTGTTAGTAGTATATAACCTGACAAGTCGTGGTTTATTTCAAAATGATGTAAGCTGGCATCTGTTTCATTGTCAATAAACCCTTTCATCTGTAGGATGATATCAGTCAACTATTTCAATCAAATAAATTGCTCTCGCGAAACCATTTGAATGTTATCTTTTGGAAATAACTTTTACAATCTCGTATAAATAAACCATTACTAACAATTATGAGAGTGTTCCTCTCACTAGTGTGAGGATAAGGTAACTTGTAGAGCAGTGTAACAACCCTTAAATGAAACATTATGTGGAATATGCAATTACAAAGCTTGGAGAATTATTAAGGAGAGATAAGTATTCATATGTGGTGTGATTTGCGTCTGAATGCGGTTGGTAAGGGGCATATTAGCAGAACCAAGCAATCTGATTAAAGTAGCATTCGTCCTATTCAAGATATTTTCAATTTTGTTCTTAGACCTTTTTAAAACAGTATATATTTCTCACCATCACATTAGATGTCTCATTAATAAAATTTATACACATAGACATTCAGGAGTATAAAAGGGCGAATAGAGTGTTATTAAATAAGACTAATGGAAATTCATGGATGGAACAATACGGAAAATAGGAAAGGCAACCACTCACCTTTAGCTGACTGATATGTGGAGTACAGAGATTCAGATCAGGAAACAGCATTCACACTGACACCCAGACGCACACTCCTGTGGCCAAGACAAGACAGATTCTTGCTACTTGGTTATTGAAAGCAGTTGCCTGTGCTGATGGCGGTAGGGAGGGAGTAGGGAAGGATAAAAAGAGGGAAGGGAAGGTGAAAAGGGGACGGGAGAGAGAATACTTGGGGGGGGGGGAGGGGGGGGGGGAGGCAGGGCATGATGTAGACAAGAAGGGAGAAGGTAAGGCAACACAATTGGAACAAATTAGCAGAGGTTTGGGCCAGGGGGAGAGCAAAAATGCAGGATATGCTGGAGAGAGAGTTCAGAGAAATTTGTGCTGGAAGGCAGTTTCCAGTGGCCTCCATAGTGAAACAGCTGTTGAAGTCATAGTGTTGTGGTGTGCAGCATGTTTGACAACTAGGTGGTCACATTTGCAGTTTGCTACAGCTAGGTGGTGACCATTCATGTTAATAGACAATTGGTTGCTTGTCATGCCCGAACAGAATACTGTGCAATAATTGCAGTGCATCTGATATGTAATAGGACTGCTTTCATACATGACCCTGCCTTTTATTAGGTAGGAAATGCCTGTGACCGTGTAGCAGATTATGTGTGGGTGTGTGGGACAGGTTTTGCACTTGTGTTGACTATGGACGAATGGCCTTTGGGGTGCAGGATTGGGCGTAGGATTTGAATAGGGATGGACAAAGATATTGTGTTGGTTGGAATATTACTTTGGGCAACGTAGATAGTATATGCAACATCTCAGGGCATGACAAGAGGTAGTCAAAGCTCCAATCCCAAGGATCTCCATCTAGGTTGTCCCATGGTGGCTGGGAACAGTGTTCTCACAGAATGAATGTCTACTCATGTCCCCTGTGCCCATGATCTTGTGGACATGGAACACTATCTTTCCCAATGAATTCCTGATATCAAACCTGATACCCCTTTCCTAATCCTCATAGCCAGCCACATGCTGACAAACAGTTATTTCACTTTGAAGGTCAAATTTACAAACAAATTTGTGATACTGTATTGGTTACTTGCATGGCACCATCCTATGCCAACTTATTTATGGGCCATCAGGAGGAATCCTTCCTATCCAATCAACACCTAAAACCACTTGTTTGATTCAGATACAGAGATGACATTTTCACGATCTAGACACATGGCAAGTACAACCTTTACTCTTTGCTCCATAACCTCAATACCCACTTCTAATTCTTCTTCACCTTGTCCTTTTCAGCTCATTGTGCCATCTACCTAGATGTCAATCTCCACCTCTCAGATGGCCCCATAAAGGTCCGTCTATGTCAAGTACACCAACCACTAACATTATCTCCTTTTCCACAGTTTTCATCTGTTCCATGCTGGAAAGTCTCTCCCTCCACCTTTGGATGTCTCATCTGCAGTGGAAAGCAGGAGTGGTTTATGCCAATAACCTTGCTGGAGCCTGTCCTGATGACTCAGTGTCACCCTGCCTTGAAAAAATTCAACCACATCCTCCATCAGGGCTTTGTTTACCTCTCGTTGTGCTGTGAGGTGAAGGATTACTACCCAGAATCCTAACTACAACATCCAAAGTAGTGTTCCATCACCCATCCAACCATTCCTGTTCCCCTTGGGTCATTTGCCAGTGGTCAACTCAGGTGCAAGACCTGTCCATACACCCAACCATGACCTCCTCCTGCAATCCATTGACAGGCATTTCCTACTCAATAAAAGACCGGGTCACATGTGAAAGCAGCCATGTTCTATTTCAGCTGTGCTGCAGTTACTGTACAGCATTATATGTGGGAATTACAAGCAACCAACTGTCGACTCGCATGAATTGGCACCGCGAACCACAAACTTGACTATCCAGTTGCAAAATATGCTGCACACCACAACACAAATGACTTCCAGCTACTGCTTTACTACATGGTCTTCTAGCACAAGCTTCTCTGAAATAAGCGGATGCGAATTCTGTCGCCTACATTTTCACAGTCCCTTTGTCCTAAACTTCTGCTGACCACTCACCACTGCCTCACCTTACCTTTTCCCTTTTCTCTTCTGTCCCCAAAACTCCTTCCCCATCCAGATTGTGCACTGTCCTTTTCTTCTCCCCCCCTCCCCTCCCCCCCCCCCCCCTTTTTTACACCTCTTACCAGACTCTCGCACCAGCTCTCACAACTTCTCCTCCTTTTCCCTCTTCCTATCTGTACTCTTTTCATTTAGTCCAGTGGCTGCAGCGTCTCCTGTCCCAAGATCTGCCTCTTTCCCACTATCCCCTCTTTGCATGCTTTCCTACCCCCTTTCCACCTCCAATCAGCTCAAGCAACTGCTTTCAGTAATCAGGTATCAATAATGATGACCACAGGAGTTTACATTTGGGTGGCTATGTGTGCGAGTATGTGTACTTATGCTAGAGAAAGAGCAACAGCTTGAAAGCCAGTATGCGTGCTCTTTCCTGATGTGCCTCTGTGCTCCATGCTCCATGCATCAGCCCACTACAGGTAAGTGGTAAATTTTCCTATTTTATGGAATGTTATTGTGGTGTGTGAATTACAGAACCACATTAAAGAGGTGGTACTTGTTGGGTGCGGACTAATATCGCACTACTCTGGAACCAAAAGAGGAAGGGTTTTGTCGCTACACACAAAAGAAGCCTCGGGTCCCAGACGATTAAGATTATTAGTATTGATGTGAACAACTTTTTTTTTATGCTGTACCATAATAGTGGATGAGGCACACTCAAGACAGTAGTACTGATAGTTTGTAAGGCCACATGCAAGAAGTACCTTAAACGTCATAAAGCCGCTATAGTCAGTTTTAATGTGATTATGTAAACTTAATTGGGGGGGGCGGGGGGGGGGGAGAGACAATGGTTTCCATGTCGGTGGTATTTTCGATGTTACCACTGCTGCAATGTTCTGTGGAGTCACAACTCGTTGTGCCTGACCTCGACAAGGAGCATCCCCCCCCCCCCCCCCCCCCCCCCCCTCCATTTTTGTAAATGGTGGGCACCTCATGGCACTAAACCTCACTTTTTCTCCAGTTGCTGGCTTGCTGAAGCTTGGTATACTGAGCTAGTGACCAATAAGTGCTGCCAGTTCTCCACCACTGTAAGCTCTGGGAATGTTTCAGTGCGAGGTGGTGTAATTTGTGTGTCACAGGGCATAGGGAAATGGGTTTTATTGCCTGGATTGCAAGGATGGAAAAAGCCTCTTTAAAAAAAAAATTGTCTTAAGATGTGCTAAGTGCCGATGAGATGCATGGCTATTGAGGTAGAACAGTTAATGGGCAACCACTGGGGAATCTGCTGTACCTCAGTTGTAAAAAGTGTCCCCCTAGATGGTCAGTAGTATTGCACAATATTTCCTAATGCACAGTAATATTGAATATCTAGGGGTGAGATTGAGAGGTTGCACAATAATATTGAGAACATCAAAAACTTCAGAAATATATTGTGCTACCTGGAAATGTTGTGTCGTCCCTGGGCGGTATTGACAACAATCTTCTTGACAGTCTTTCACATGCTACAGTCTTGGGGCATATTTGTACTTGCTGTTTTTTGTTGCTTTTGTCATTGGCGTTTAGTGCAGAAAGGTGAAAATAAACACAAAACAGGGAGAATGAGCATTTTTACTAGTGTGCATTGAGGTCAGTAAATCAGTGCTAGCATTGTAGGACATGAAGGTAGATGATTAAAAAAGAAAAAAGACATAAAGAATCATTGCTATGAGGTTGTACTCACAAAATATAGGGAATGGTATTTCAAAGCCATGAAGGAAGATACCTTATAATCTCTCTCTCTCTCTCTCTCTCTCTCTCTCTCTCTCTCTCTCTCTCTCTCTCTCTCTCTCTCTCTCTCTCTTTTTTTTTTTTTTTTTAGGCAGATTTTCAAGAAGGTGAAACGAATAAATGATTCCAAGAAAAGTGATGCAGGTTCTGATCAAGTATGAGAACCTTCCCTATGGTACGAGGGTGAGTCAAATGAAAACATTAAATATATTTTTATATTTTATTTATTGTGCAGAAGTGGTACAAAGCTGTATCACTTTTCAACATAATCTTCCCCACACTCAATGCAAGTCCTTCAGCACTTGCAAAGTGCATAAATTCCTTTAGAAAAATATTCTTTTGACAGTCCGCACAACCACTCGTGCACTGCGTGGTGTACCTCTTCAGCAGAACGGAACTTCTTTCCTCCCATTGTGTCTTTGAGTGGCCCAAACATATGGAAATCACTAAGGGAAAGGTCTGGTGAGTATAGTGGATGAGGAAGACACTCAAAATGCAGGTCTTTGGTTGCTGCAGCTGTTGTACGGGCAGTGTGAGGCCTTGCATTGTCATGTTGCAAAAGGACACCTGCTGATAGCAACCTGCATAAATACGGTGCAGTATCATTCAGTGTCACTCGGTGGTTTTCCTTCACTATGGCTTCAACTCCTGCAATGTTCTGCTGAGTCACAACTCGTTGTGCCTGACCTAGACAAGGAGCATCTTCCACTGAAGTCACACCATTTGCGAACTTCTTACTCCATTCATAGACTTCTGCTGTGACAAACATGCATCACTATACTGAACCTACATTCGTTGTTGAATTACAGTAGGTTTCACACCTTCACTACGCAAGACTCGACTAACAGAATGCTGTTCTTCCCTGGTGCAAGTCGCAAGTAGGGCGGCCATTTTTATACAGATACTGCAATGGTATTTGTGCATCTGCACTGTGCTGCCACCTACAGGCCATTCTGCACGCTTACCAACTTACAGGGTAACAGTACAAAATTTTGATTTGTTATTTCAAATTTAAAGTTTTCATTTGACTCACCCTCATATTTTGATGAAATGAGTTTAC
This sequence comes from Schistocerca gregaria, assembly GCF_023897955.1. Lineage (NCBI taxonomy): Eukaryota > Metazoa > Arthropoda > Insecta > Orthoptera > Acrididae > Schistocerca > Schistocerca gregaria. Next base: position 257,614,158 of record NC_064920.1, read on the forward strand.
CTTTTTGACCCAGATGTGGTGAGCTTGGTTATTATATTCATGTGAAATGCATATCATTTATTGATATGGCGTGTGTGTATATAATCAAGAGTCATCAAGCAATATTAACAAGGTTTGTCTTCCCAGTATTCTCTACTCTTGCTTTTGTGAAGTAATTAAGGAAAGTATTTCTGATTATTTGCTGAAAAAGGGTTTATAGTTGTTAAAGGGGTCCGGAGCTAGATGGTTTCTTGATGGCAATGTATTTCCTGTTTATAGCACTGAGACATTGTGGCTCAAATTATTTTGCAGTTTCTTTTCACACTTACAGTATTCCAGGCAGTTGCAACATATAAGAAACTTTTTAGGCATTCAATTTAGTGTCATTGTAATTACTAATAACCTTTGTTGTAGGTCAGTGAAACTAGACTGCGGGTTCTGTATTGCCTCCTGGCAAAAGGAAGAGGAAACAGCAACCGAAGATGAGATTCCAACTTTAGTCCATCAGCGACTGCTTACTGTGAAAAGCAACCTCGATGCAAATTGACAGAGCTTGGGCTGTGGAGCTGGACAGAATGACTCCAGTGCAGCAGACACATGCCAAGAAGGCAGTCAGTGAAGGGCAACCTGGTAATTTACACAGGAACTCTGGGAGGGAACTGTCAACGATGAGATGACGATGAGGAAAAGATCAAATAACTAACAAAAGGAAACATTCTGTGAGTGGAGGCGTGAAATGTCAGATGTTTGAATGTTGTAGGGTGTGTGGAAAGTCAAGTGGTGACTACGCATTTGAAATATACACTTCCAGTGAATAGTGGTCCATGACATTTAGTTATGTTCGGGTCCTATTATACCATGAGTCAGTGAATGGAAGTACTTATTTGTTTAATAGCATGAACTGGAGATGATGCCAACGTGACATTGAAATTAGTCATCTGAATAACTTAACACTTTGGAAAGATGGTTGTGGTGTTCCATTTCGAGTATTTATATTGTTAGCTGTCCCACATCCACAGGCAGGATGGACTTTCACGAGTTGAACAACACTAGTTCGGGTATACATACTGATGTCACAAGCAGAAGATGAAGAATCAAACAGTGCAAAATCCTAGATGGAATAATGACAGTATTATGAAAAAGATATATTGCTACTCACTATATAGTTGAGATGTTGAGTTGCAGACACACAACAAAAAGCCTGCTAAAGGAACTTTAGATCAAAAGACCTACTTCTGAATTAGCGCGCACACACACACACACACACACACACACACACACACACACACACACACACACACACACACACACACACACAGAGAGAGAGAGAGAGAGAGAGAGAGAGAGAGAGAGAGAGAGAGATTCACACAAACTCAACTCTCACACACATGACCACTGACTGGCTGCCGAGGCCCAACTGCAAGCAACTGTATGTGATGGGAGAAGCGTTCTGGATGGTGGGAGGGAGGAGGAGGTTAGGTCATGGAATGGGAGTGATAGTAGGGTAGGAGTGGAGGACAGTAAAGGGAGAAGGTGGAGAAAGGGTAGGGCAGCTAGGTGTATTCAGGAGATTAGATGGGTGGAGGGTGAAGGTAGCACGAAAGGAAATAAAAAGACAGTTGGTTCACTGTGGAATAGAAGGCTTTGTAGTGCTGGATTGGGAACAAGGAAGGAGATAGGTGGATTAAGGACAATGGCTAATAAAGGTCGAGGACAGGGCGGCTGTGAAGCAGTTATTGAAATGAAGAGTGTTGTATTGGACAGAATCTTCAGCAACAGGGTGGTGTAGCTGTTTCTTGGCCACAGTTCATCCAGTGATCATTCATTCATGCGGACAGACAGTTTGCTGGTTGTCACACTCACATGGAATGCAGCACAATGATAGCAGTTTAGCTTGTAAATCATAAAATTGCTTTCACATGTAGTCCCGCCTTTCACAGTATGGGTGATTCTTATGACCGGACTGGAGTATGTGGTTGTGTGAGGATGTATGGGACAGGTCTTGCATCTTAGTCTGTTGCAGGGATATGAGCGATGAGGCAAGGGGCTGGGAACAGGGGTTGTATAGGGATGGACAAGGATATAGTGTAGGTGTGGGTGGGCAGCTGAATACCACTGTGGGAGGGATGGGAAGGATAATTGGTAGGAACATAAAGGAAGGTGGGTTACTGGGTTTAGGAAGACTATGTGAAGTGAATGGGGGAGAAGGCAGTGAGGTTCTGGTTCACAAAGATATCATCAGTGAATCTGAACCAGGTGAGGGTTTGGAGTTCTAGGTGGGTAGGAAGGATTCCTCTAGGTAGCCCATGAATAGATTGGCATAGAAAGGTGCTATGTGGGTGCCCATAGGTGTACCACAGATTTGTTTGTAGGTGATGCCTTCAAAGAAGAAATAATTGTGAGTGAGAATACAGCTGGTCATGGTGACCACAAAGGTGGTTGTAGGTTTGGAATCTGTCAGTTGTTGGGAACTGTCTTATTACTTCTCTCCTTTCATGCTACCCCCCCCCCCCCCCCGCCCCCCTCCCTTCCCCACCCTCCATCTAACCTCCTGACTGCAATAAAGCTTCTCTACCCTCTCTCCACCCAATCCTTGTGTTCCCACAAGCAGCAGTTTATTGTCCTCCGCCCTTACCCTGCTCTCCCTCCCCCTGACCACCCCAGTCTCCTCCTTACGTCCACCACCTCTAATGCCTCTTCCATTATGCACAGTTGCTCGCAGTTGGGCCTCGGCAGCCAGGTAGCCAGAGACAGGGATTTTGTGTGTGTGTGTGTGTGTGTGTGTGTGTGTGTGTGTGTGTGTGTGTGTGTGTGTGTGTGTGTGTGTGTGTTGTCCAATTCAGAAGAAGGCCCTTTGGCCGTAAGCTTACTTGTTTAGCAGTCGTTTTGTTGTGCCTGTCTGTGGCTCAACATCTCAGTTATATGGCAGAAGATGAGAGAGAGAGAGAGAGAGAGAGAGAGAGAGAGAGAAAATATATGAAGTGGTAATTCAGTACATAAAGGGAGTTAAAAATCCAGTATTCATAAAGTATTGGAATGCAGTTTTACGAGGAGGAGAAGAAGAAGGGTGGCGGGAGAATATGGACTTGGTAGTAGGAATGAGAGAGGAGAAAGACTAATTGAGCTCTGCAGTAAATTTAGGCTAGTAATAGTGAATATTTGGTTAAAAAAATCACGAGTGTAGTAGATATACTTCAAAAAGTCCAGGACCTTTGGGAAGAATTCAGTTAAATTACATCATGGTCAGGTAAAGATCCCAAAAACAGATATTGGGTTGTAAGGCATACCCAGGAGTAAATATGGACTCATATAACAATTTAGTAATGATGAAAGCAGCCTGAAGTCTAAGAGGCTAGTCTAGAAGAAACTTTGTGCAAAGATGTACGATACAGAAATACTGAAGATTGAAGACATATGCTTGTAGTTCTCTGAGACTATAGATAATGTGATTATGAACAGCTTAGTAGGCAGTTTGGTTGAAAAGGAAAGGACTTCCCTAAAAAGGACAATCACAGAAGTCAGGGAAAAAAAATGTAGGTACAGAGAAGATAACTGTAAGGAAATTATGGGTAAAGCTTCAGCCGATGGACAAAAGGTGGTGATACAAAAACGTTCAGGGAAATTCATAAATACAGAGATACAAGCTGCTTAGGGACAAAATAAACAGGAAATGCACGGAAGGTAAGGTGAAATGTCTGCATGAAAAATTTGAAGAAACTGAAAAAGCAATAATTTTTGGAAGGATTGACACAGCATATACAAAAGTGAAAATGATCTTTGGTGGAGTTAAAAGTGAAGGTGATAACATTGAAAGTGGAATGGGGATTTCACAGTTAAATGCAGAAGAAAAAGTGGATAGGTGGAAAGTGTACATTGAACATGCCTATGAGAGGTAGGGACAATTCGTAAGTTCACAAGAGCCAACAAGTGTGAGAATTATTGTATAATCATCTTAACAGTTCGTGCATCCAGGATACCGACAAGAGACGCTCAGTAGCTCAGTACGGACTGCTGTTGAAGTTTCGAGAACATACCTTCACCGAAGAGTCAAGCAGTATATTGCTCCCTCCTACGTATATCTCGCGAAGAGACCATGAGGATAAAATCAGAGATTAGAGCCCACACAGAAGCATACCGACAATCATTCTTTCCACGAACAATACGAGACTGGAATAGAAGGGAGAACCGATAGAGGTACTAAGGGTACCCTCCGCTACACACCATCAGGTGGCTTGCGGAGTATGGATGTAGATGTAGATGAATATAGAGAAGAAAGAAAAATAAAACTTGAGGATCTGTTAGATAACAATCAGTTTGGCATTAGGAAAAGTAAAGGCACCAGAGAGACAGGTTTGACATTATGCTTGATAAGGGAAGAAAGACTGAAGAAAAATAAAGAGAAGTTTGTAGGTTGTATTGACCTGGAAAAAGTGTTCGACAATGTAAAATGGTGCAAGATGTTCGAAACTCTGAAAAAAATAGGGGTAGGCGGTAGGGAAAGATGTGTAACACACATTATGTACAGGAACCAAGAGGGCACAATGAGAGGGGCAGGCCAAGAATGAAGTGTTCTGTTCAATCTGTACATTGAAGAAGCAGTGACAGAAATAAAAGTTGAAGAGTGGGATTAAAATTCACATCTTCAGTGAAAGTGAAGAAGAATTGCAGGATGTGTTCAATGAGTCTAATGAGTGCCGAATAATGATTGAGAGTAAATTGAAGAAAGACAAAAGTAATGAGAAGTAGCAGAAATGAGAATAATGAGAAAATTGAGATCAGAATTGGTGATGAAGTAGATCAAGAAAGGAATTCTGCAACCCTATGCAGCAAAATAATTCATGATGAATAGAGCGAGGCGGACAAAAAAAAGGGGATGGGGGTCAGACTAACCAGGGCAAATTGGACATTCCTAGCAAAGACAAGCACAGCCTTAATTTAAGGAAGACATCTTTGATAATGTATGTCTGGTGCATGGCATTGTATGGTAGTGAGACATGGACTGCGGGAAAAGTGGAGCAGAAGAGAATTGAAGAATTTGAGATGTCATGCTACAGAACAATTGTGAAAATTGGGTGGTCTCATAAGGTAAGCAACGAGGAGGTACTCCGCAGAATAGGTGAGTAAAGGAATATATGGAAAACACTGACAAGAAGAAGGAACAAGATAATAAGACATCTGTTATGGCATCAGGGAATAACTTTCACGGTACTAGAGGGAGCTTTAGAGGGTAAGATCTGTAGGGAAGACAGAAACTGAAATACCAGGGTGCCTACAGGTTACGGAAGTCATGAAGTAGTAATGAAAATGAATAGGTGCTCTTGAAAGTAATGAAAAGGTAATGAAATTGAGTGGGTATCCATGAATTTTGTTTAGTGTGTCAGTCAAGTGCCATTATAGAAGGGAGTGGGAAGTTAGAGCTACCCCTAAAAATGTTGTGTCCAGCAGCTCATTTAATAACAAATCATGTATAAAGATTCACAAAAAAGACTTTGTTTTCAGGTACTACAGTGTGGATGGATAAATTTGGAGGTGTGGCTTCATTGAGCTGTGTGTGGTTTGTACACATAGTGGAAATGATGTATAAATTGTAGGTCAGCCTATGGCAGTGCTGTCATCTCATGTGTTGCAGGAGGGTCTTCATTTAGAACAGCTGTTTCATTAATTCTGTCCACTCCCACTTCTATTTAAAACTCTTTAATCCGTGTCTTTCTTGGAAAGACATTTCCTGAAAGGTTTTCATTAGATAATATAAAACTATTGTAATTTTATCCCACTTGAAAGATGTCAAGGACGATCAGAGTAAAATTAATTTCTCACTAGCAAAACGTTTCCCACACCATTTTAGTAATACTCGCAGACTATGACATGGCATCTGTTGAGCATCATGTGCAAGTGTGTCTTTGAGATTAATGCCAGTGGCATTTCTGGTGTAAAAACTCATGAAAGAAGAGGCATTCAGCATTGGCTCATTCCTTGGCTTCAAGGCAACAAAACGGGTTGTCTTTTGGTGTAGGAAAAACAGCGCTAGCATGGTCACAAGTTTTCTTCTGAACAGAATTTTCATAGCAGTAATGAATTACCATCACTTGATTGTGTGCAACGTCTAGAACTTCAGCTGAAGAGAGTTCCAAAACAAATTCATTGAAATATTTTTTAGTTATTGATGAGAAAGTAAAATCTGAAATTATATGATCCAAAAGTGACAGTTGGATTTGGTGGTTAGTTTCTGGGCTGAACAAAATCAGTCTGTATCTACAAGATATTTAACATATAATTATGTTTTTGAATTCTGCACACATCTTCTGATTTGCAGTCAAGTTTTCTAGAGGATCTGAATGATTTGAATTTGTCACTAAGAATATAATTCAAATTTCAATGGATGGGCCAAATGTGAACTTGAAGATGTTGCATGGTTTGCAAGCATTTCTAACCAATGAAGAATTTAACCAACCACAAATGTTTCGTCGAGGTACTTGCTCACTTCGTGTAGTACACAGGGCTTTGAAAACTGTCCATAATAAAATAATTTGGAATGTTCATGAATTTATTAGGGTGATATGGTACATTATGAAGAATTTTCCTTCAAAGAGGGTAACCTTCTCAAGCATCACATGGTTTTCCAAGTTTTCTTTCAAATTTTGTTCTACAAGATGAGATGGAAACATTGAAGCCATGAAGAGAGCACTTGAACTTACACCACATTTGAAGAAGTATATTGCTGAAGTACATCAAAGACCCCCTTTTTGTGCAAAGGTTTGTTCAGTTTAATGTATAGCATTGCTTCTTGATTTACGAGGGTCGGTCAAAAAGTAATGCCTCCCATTTTTTTCTACTTAAAAAAATTAAGTTAAGTGAAAAATTTGAATTTGGCGCCTTTCCTCAAACCCTCTTCTGCAATCCACTGCAGTAGTAACTTTCTGTGTCAACAGGTGGCAGCACAGCAGAAGTTTGTAAGATGGCCGACATCGATGTTCGTTTGAGACAGCGTTGTGTGATTGAATTCTTGAATGCAGAAGGTGAAACGCCCATACGCATTCATGAAAAACTGAAGAAGGTGTATGGTGTTGTGACAGGGATGTCAGCACTGTTAGACGATGGGTTCGTCGTTGTAAGGAAGCTGAAGGGCAAACACCGTTGACTGACGAAAAGCGGAGCGGCAGGCCGGTGAGTGCAGTGACTCCACACAACATTGAGCAAGTTGATGACATCATTCGTGGTGACCGTCGGGTGAATGCAGATGAAGTGTGTCGCATTATTTCTCTTAGTAAAGGCAGTGTGACCACGATTATTAAACAATTGGGGTACTCATAAGTTTGTGCACGGTGGGTTCCAAGAATGTTAACCGATCAGAATAAAGAGGCAAGGAAAACAATAGCCTCCCAACACTTGCAGCGCTTCCGTTTGGAGGGAGATGAGTTTCTGAAAAAAATTGTGACCGGGGACGAAACATGGGTGCATTTTTTTGAACCCGAATCAAAGAGGCAGTCAATGGAGTGGCATCACACAAGCTCGCTGAGGAAGAAAAAATTCAAAACTGTGCGATCGGCAGGGAAAGTTATGGCAACAGTTTTCTGGGATACAGAGGGTGTGATTCTGGTTGATTTTTTGGAGCAGGGATGCACAATAAATTCTGTTCAATACGTCACAACCCTCAAAAAACTTAAAGCACGTCTTCAGCGAGTTCGCCCAACAAAATCAATGGCAGATGTTCTTCTTTAGCATGACAATGCAAGACCACACACCAGTCGTCACACCTCTGACGAGATTGTCAAAATTGGATGGGACGTTTTGCCTCATCCCCCATACAGCCCTGACCTGGCACCATCAGACTTCCATCTGTTCGGGCCACTAAAAGAAGCTCATCATGGGATTCATTTTGAAGATGAGGAGGCCGTCAAAACATCCTTGCGTCAATGGCTTAGGAAGCAGAGCTGTGATTTTTACCGTGCTGGGATACATGCCCTTGTTCAAAGATGGACCAAAACTGTAGAGATGGGCGGAGATTACATTGAAAAATGACAAAATGATCCTCAATGTTGTGGTTTTCAACCTATGTAATTGCATTTAAATTTCCTGACAATTAAATGCAGAAAAAAATAGGAGGCATTACTTTTTGACTGACCCTCGTATAAACTAAAATGTCATAGAAATGGCAAAAATTGTAACAAATTATTTGCTATTGAATTTACCAAAGCATGTTGTCATAAAAACAAGTCATTATGTATATAAAACAAGTCATTGTGTGTATCTCAGATTTGGTGTCACTGCTGTTGGCAAGAACTACACGCAAAAGTTTATCCTTAATTTCAGAAACAAAGCACAGGTATTTTGCGTAGATCACATCAAAAAATTGCTGAGAAGAGTCCTTTGAACTTCAAGATATCCGAGGCAGCTCATTTTTATCATCTGAAGTTACGCAGAGCTCCATTTAGAGAAAGTCTTGATCGACATTCACACTATTAAAAGTTGTGAATATTCTGAAAAACAACTGAACAGTTCAATCCTAAGAACGACAAACATCTTTTTTCTGAGGAATTTACTGCAAAGTGCGAACTATGACTTCATCAAGTTTTTCGCAGAAGCTGTTATGCATCTTTCATGGGAATGATACAGTTGAAAGAGGCTTTTCTGTTAACAAAGAAGTTGTAGTTGAAAACTTAGAATAAGCTACAATTGTTGCAGAAAAAAGTGTTAACAATGCAATGCAATAATTAGGTGATGAGAAAAAACTGAATGGTGACATTACAAATTCAATGGTACTACCTGTGAAGAATACTTCATCAAAAAGAGTATAAGCCTTAAAAAAGAAGAAATGATCAATCCTAAAAGAACAGTATAAGAAATAAGAGTTCGGAAATAAAAAAGAATGGTTATTGAAAAGGCAAAAGAAACAGCTAAAGTTTGATGTTGAAATTTAAAATTTTAATGAAGTAACTTAAACACTAAATCTTTCACTGTGAATTTTAAGATTTTACATAAAGTTTGTAACTTCAAAATTTTTACATTGTGTTAAGGAAACTTTAAGTTTGCTCTACATTACTATATTAAAAAAAAATTGTATTTTAATTAATGTGAAGATAAATATATTTGAAAATAGCCATTCCCCATCATATGCGAGAGTTTAATGTTTTTATAGCATTTGATGGGTGGTATGCTACAAATCATAAATAGTTACATTATTCATGCTGACATTTAAGTGTTACAAGAATTATTACATTCAGCTTGAAGGTTCATAAAAAAGTATTTTTGTCATTGTACCATGCATCTTTTTGAGAGGGTATGAATAAAACTAAAGAGCTAATGAAAAGGTCATGAATTTGATTCTCTGAAAATCTGTAGACATCCTGAATACATTCAGCAAATTATTTAAGGCATAGGATGCATGTACTACTCTCAGATGAAAAGATTGGTACAGGAGAGGAATTTGTGCTGGGTAGCAAACACCAGTCAGAGGACTGATGATTCAAAAAACAGGAACATTGTAGAGATACATCCACATCCTTCAACAGCATCAAGTGCTCAGGAGGCTGCAACAATATGTGCAGAACATGCAGCATGGTATTTTTCAGAAATTAACTAGTGCATTTATGGCATTTTTGTTGAAATACTACAAAGTAGATTCTAACACTCCATCGGAGCCTGTACCACTTTTTCTGGAATCTGTTATTTTTCACCCCTTTCCAAGAATTCCACTTTAAAGGATTAAATGTTTTTAACACATCTTCCTTTGTGGTTGTGAGATACCGTATTTTGTGAGTAAAGTCTCTTAGCAATCTTTCATTATGTTTCTGTTTCTTTAATAATTTAGTTTTTGCACTCTTATCCATATTGACATAAAAAATGCAAATAATGAATAAAATGTATGTAGATATTTAGGCTCTTGTATACATGACTTATCCGAATATAATCCCTTAGTGCATGTGTTATTGCATGGCATGTTTCCATAACTCTTTCTACAAAAATTTGTTGTTGTTATTGTTGTGTACTGAAAAAGTGTTTGTACAGGGTGATTCCGAAAAATGGAAAATTTTGAAAATTAATCACATGAAAACAAATTTTGAAAAATTAAAAAATTGTTTATTTCATTTAATAGTAACAATGTCATTTTAGAATGCATACATCTCTGTAGCTATTGCACAACAAAGGTCCTAAGCATGGTAGTGTAAAAATTCAATGTAATTAGAATCCCATGGCCATTCTTGTCCTCAGAAAAAATAAGGGCCCATCACAACATATCGATCATCCTCCATACAATCCCGACCTGGCCCCATTCAATTTTAACCAGTTTTCAATCCATGAAGAACACTTTCAAGAACTCCACTGTGACAGTGATGAAGTGATGCAAGCAGAGGTGAGGTTGTGGCTCCATTAACAGTGTCAAACATACTACATTGACAGTATCAACAAACTGGTCTCTCATTGGGAAAAATGTGTTCATTGCTAGGTGACAGTGTTGTGAAATAAATATGTAGACATGAAGAATAAAGATGTGGAATGTTAATAAAGTTTGGTTTATGAACTTTTAGAGTTTTCACATAAAAAATCTGAAGTCTTTTCTTTTTAGCATGTCTTCAATACTTTGAGATGAAACTGCACTTGTAAATTTCAAGTGTTTGAAATAACTGGTGTTAGCACGGTATCCTGTCATAACAGATAAGCACTGTCTTGATGGGACTGGGTGTCTCATTGTAGTGTTTTGATCATGGGGCAATCATTTACATTAATGTACAAAATGTTGGACCATCAGCTTGTAAAAACTTATTATATTTTTATTCACTCACTCAGCCTAAATCCTCTTGACAAGTTTTCATGAGTGAATCTTTGATGTTCCTAGAATCAGTTTTTCATCCATCTACTTTTCTTTTTCGGCTTGCAACAAAGTAGAGGAATTATCACAGCAGCAGTGACTTTGTAGTCCATTGTTCCACACTGCAGACCACAATATTATTGAGCAGTCTAGGGAGAACATTAAAAAGATTGCACAATATTATTGATTGTTGGGGAGGGGCACTTTAAGCTTATCCAGGAAATCAGGACTCTGTCTGGTTGGTTCTTTGTATCCCTAGCTGCTCATGGAACTATCATAGTGAATCGGGTACACATAATGTTGTCTTGGAGTATTCAAAACCACTCATCCAAAAGACTGAGGGAGGCTAATCCTCTTGATAATCTGATTGAATTTAGTAAAGGGGCTAAAGCAGTCATGAATCGGAATGTGTTCTTAGTGATCTGGAGGAAGGAAGGGAATTGGACAAAATGTCCCCCCTCCTAAAAGCTTTTTAGAAGATTTTGAAATTTGTTAGATATGAAATAAGTTTCATTTGAAAGGTGTAAACAGCAATTGTGTTGTGCTCTAGGCAATTGGAAACAATGACAAAGGTCACATACTCAGTTTTGTCTCCTGTTTGTGATGTATAACAAAAGGATGTATAATAATTTGTTGGCTTGTTCAGTGGTAACTCTGAGCTTCTTCCTGTAGAACTAGACTATAATTTCCTGAAAAAATCGGGTCTAACAACGAATTCAGATTCGTTAAGAATTTCTTTTGGGGAGTTCAGGAATGCTCTTTGTTTCTTGGGAATGAAGTAATGCTGAACCAAAGAGGACATGTTATTACAGAATAAATCTATAAATTCTTCTGAAGTTTTTTTGTGTGATTTACAGATTACAGCAGTCAACTGACTTCCATTGGCAGAATACAACTTGTTCAATTAAAGTTTCATCAAAAGATTCTTGTAACATTTAACATATTACAGTTTCTCCTGGGCAATATTCACAGGTTCCTATAGTGCAATCTATTGATGATGGGTTGCAATGCATTGCTTGTAATTGTTTAAGTTGATATTTGTTACTGCATTTAGTTGACATTCACTATCATTAATTTTAGGTTTTGGTGAATTGTACACACACAAACAGGTTGTTGTATGCCACTTTGTCCATTTAATAAACAATGCTTTCGCCCAACTCAGCAGGTTTAATGAAACCTATTTTTACGATAGGAAACTTGTGCTTAAAGTGTTTGTAAGCTGCTTTGAGGTTGCACAAAATAAGTCTCTTTGATATTTTGGTTTTTCTTCCATTAAGTTATGTAATCATCATGCACCCAATAACAGCTGGCTTTTCCTGGCTACCTTTATCATTTCAATAAAATACGAATAGATTTGACAGTTTCTGTTGATAAACATTTCCCTGGTGTTGGGTTTGGACCTTCCATAAACCATTTTTTTTTTTCTTTTCTTTTTTTTTTTTGTAATTTTGAGCATTAAGTTTTTTAATTATTTTCCTTATTTTCCACTTTTCCTGTAAGCCTGTGAGAATCATTGGCTGTTTTTGCACTACTTGTAGAATTAAAAGTTAGTTTTGAGATTCTAGAGAATGTATCTCCATCTGTACTCTGCAAACTGCCATGAGGTGCATGGCAGAGGGTATATCCCATTGTACCAGTTGCTAGGCTTTCTTCCCATTCCATTGACCTCAGGAGCACAGGAAGAATGATTGATTGAATACCTCTATGTGTGTAGTAATTATTCTAATCTTATCCTCACGGTCCCTATGTGAGCTACGTAGGGGGTTGTATATTTCTAAGGTCAACATTTAAAGCCGGTTCTTGAAACTTTGTTAATACACTTTCTTGATTCTTGAAACTCTGTTAACACACTTCCTTGGAATAGTTTTCGTCTGTCTTAGAGTCTACCAGTTGAGTCCCTTCATTATCTCTGTGGCACTCTCCCATGGATCAAACAATCCTGTGACCATTTGTGCTTCCTATCTCTGTATACATGAAATATCTCATGTTAATCCTGTTTGGTACAGGTCCCACACACTTAAGCTATAATCTAGAACCAGTCACACGAAAACTATAATCTAGAACCAGTCACACGAAAACTATAATCTAGAACCAGTCACACGAAAACTATAATCTAGAACCAGTCACAAGAAAACTATAATCTAGAACCAGTCACACGAAAACTATAATCTAGAACCAGTCACACGAATGATTTGTAAGCAATCTCCTTTGTAGACTCATTGCACTTCCCCAGTATTCTACCAAGAAACTCAAGTCAACCACCTGCTTTACTCACAACTGAACTTGCGTGATCATGTCATACATATCCGTACAAAGTGTTATACACAGGTATTTCTAAGAGTTGGCCAATTCCAACAGTGACTGATATTGTAGCCTTAGGATACTACACTTTTTGTTTTGTGAAGTGCACAATTTTACATTTCTGAACATTTAAAGCAAGTTGGCAATCTTTTCACCACTTTGAAATCATTTCAAGATTTGACTTAATATTTATGCAGCTTCTTTCAGATAGTACTTCATTATACGGCATCATCTGCAAAAAGGCAGTTTGCTATTCTCCATCCAAGATAACACACTAGTGTCCTCCCTACCAGAGAGTCATTCCAGTCACAAGTTTCACTTGATACCCTGTGTGATCAAACTTTTGACAATAAGTGTAGGTGTGGTCTTAAGTCACATGCTTTTTTGGAAACAAGAAATACTGCAGTTACATGACTGCCTTGATCCAAAGCTTTCAGTATCTGTTGTGAGAGAAGTGTGAGTTGGGTTTAATGTGATAAGTGTTTTCAGAGTCCATACTGGTTGCCGTTGCAGTCATTTATAGACAATGCTCTGAACAATTTCCTGCCATGTGACCGTACTTTCTACAAGTAGTACAGTTGTTGATACAAATCTGTCACTCAGTGCACTATGTTCCATTACATTTCAGATTTTGCAAAATATCGAAACAAGATTGCCTTGTCAACTGTTATTCTTGAACTGTGATAAATCTGCCAGTTTCTCTTATTCTATGCAATGTTACTTCAAAGTCTTTAAATCCTAACCTGGACATATCAAAGAATACAGTTTTTCTTTCGAGAACTTGCGCCATAGGGTGGTGGGGTTTCGGGTTCCGCTGAATAGGTCAGGAGTTCACTACACTCAGCTGGCGGCTACACGGGTAGCGGAGGCTGTGTGGCATGGACTGGGTGGTTTTTTAGGTTAGAAGGCCTCGGGAAAGTGCGGGATGGGCTGCAATGTCAAAGGGTGCTTGGCAATTACAGGACGTGCTTGGATCAAGGAACAGTCGGAATTATAGTTGTAAACTGTTGTAGTTGCGCTGGAAAAGTCCCTGAGCTTCAAGCGCTAATAGAAAGCACAGAAGCTGATATCGTTATAGGTACAGAAAGCTGGCTAAAGCCTGAAATAAGTTCTGCAGAAATTTTTACGAAGTCTCAGACGGTGTTCAGGAAAGATAGATTAGGCAGAATTGGTGGTGGAGTGTTGGTGTCTGTCAGTAGTGGTTTATCTTGTAGTGAAGTCGAAGTAGATACTCCGTGCGAATTGGTGTGGGTGGAGGTTATACTTAACAGCCGAATTAAGTTAATAATTGGCTCCTTCTACCGACCCCCAGACTCCGATGATACAGTTGCGGAACAGTTCAGAGAAAGTTTGAGTCTCGTAACAAATAAATACCCCACTCATACGGTTATAGTTGGTGGGGACTTCAACCTACCCTCGGTATGTTGGCAAAAATACTTGTTCAAAACCGGTGGTAGGCAGAAAACGTCTTCCGAGATTGTCCTAAATGCATTCTCCGAAAATTATTTAGAGCAGTTAGTCCACGAACCCACGCGAATTGTAAATGGTTGCGAAAACACACTTGACCTCTTGGCCACAAACAATCCAGAGCTGATAGAGAGCATCATGACTGATACAGGGATTAGTGATCACAAGTTCATTGTAGCTAGGCTCAATACCATTTCTTCCAAATCCATCAGAAACAAACGCAAAATAATTTTATTTAGAAAAGCGGATAAAGTGCCACTAGAAGCCTTCCTAAAAGACAATTTCCATTCCTTCCGAACTGACTATGCGAATGTAGACGAGATGTGGCTCAAATTCAAAGATATAGTAGCAACAGCAATTGAGATATTCATACCTCTTAAATTGGTAAGAGATGAAACGGATCCCCCGTGGTACACAAAAAAGGTCCGAACGCTGTTGCAGAGGCAACGGAAAAAGCATGCGAAGTTCAGAAGAACGCGAAATCCTGAAGATGGGCTAAAATTTACAGACGCGCGAAATTTGGCACGTACTTCGATGCGAGATGCCTTTAATAGGTTCCACAACGAAACATTGTCTCGAAATTTGGTAGAAAATCCGAAGAAATTCTGGTCGTATGTAAAGTACACAAGCGGCAAGACGCAGTCAATACCTTCGCTGCGCAGTGCCGATGGTACTGTTATCGACGACTGTGCCGCTAAAGCGGAGTTATTGAACGCAGTTTTCCGAAATTCCTTCACCAGGGAAGACGAATGGAATATTCCAGAATTTGAAACACGAACATCTGCTAGCATGAGTTTCTTAGAAGTAGATACCTTAGGTGTTGCGAAGCAACTCAAATCGCTTGATACGGGCAAGTCTTCAGGTCCAGATTGTATACCGATTAGGTTCCTTTCAGATTACGCTGATACTATAGCTCCCTACTTAGCACTCATATACAACCGCTCGCTCACCGATAGATCTGTACCTACAGATTGGAAAATTGCGCAGGTCGCACCAGTGTTCAAGAAGGGTAGTAGGAGTAATCCATTTAACTACAGACCTATATCATTGACGTCGGTTTGCAGTAGGGTTTTGGAGCATATACTGTATTCAAACATTATGAATCACCTCGAAGAGAACGATCTATTGACACGTAATCAGCATGGCTTCAGAAAACATCGCTCTTGTGCAACGCAGCTAGCTCTTTATTCGCACGAAGTAATGGCCGCTATCGACAGGGGATCTCAAGTTGATTCCGTATTTCTAGATTTCCGGAAAACTTTTGACACCGTTCCTCACAAGCGACTTCTAATCAAGCTGCGGAGCTATGGGGTATCGTCTCAGTTGTGCGACTGGATTCGTGATTTCCTGTCAGGAAGGTCGCAGTTCGTAGTAATAGACGGCAAATCATCGAGTAATACTGAAGTGATATCAGGTGTTCCCCAGGGAAGCGTCCTGGGACCTCTACTGTTCCTGATCTATATAAATGACCTGGGTGACAATCTGAGCAGTTCTCTTAGGTTGTTCGCAGATGATGCTGTAATTTACCGTCTAGTAAGGTCATCCGAAGACCAGTATCAGCTGCAAAGCGATTTAGAAAAGATTGCTGTATGGTGTGTCAGGTGGCAGTTGACGCTAAATAACGAAAAGTGTGAGATGATCCACATGAGTTCCAAAAGAAATCCGTTGGAATTTGATTACTCGATAAATAGTACAATTCTCAAGGCTGTCAATTCAACTAAGTACCTGGGTGTTAAAATTATGAACAACTTCAGTTGGAAGGACCACATAGATAATATTGTCGGGAAGGCGAGCCAAAGGTTGCGTTTCATTGGCAGGACACTTAGAAGATGCAACAAGTCCACTAAAGAGACAGATTGCACTGCACTCGTTCGTCCTCTGTTAGAATATTGCTGCGCGGTGTGGGATCCTTACCAGGTGGGATTGACGGAGGACATCGAGAGGGTGCAAAGAAGGGCAGCTCGTTTTGTATTATCGCGTTATAGGGGAGAGAGTGTGGCAGATATGATACACGAGTTGGGATGGAAGTCATTACAGCATAGACGTTTTTCGTCGCGGCGAGACCTTTTTACGAAATTTCAGTCACCAACTTTCTCTTCCGAATGCGAAAATATTTTGTTGAGCCCAACCTACATAGGTAGGAATGATCATCAAAATAAAATAAGAGAAATCAGAGCTCGAACAGAAAGGTTTAGGTGTTCGTTTTTCCCGCTCGCTGTTTGGGAGTGGAATAGTAGAGATATAGTATGATTGTGGTTCGATGAACCCTCTGCCAAGCACTTAAATGTGAATTGCAGAGTAGTCATGTAGATGTAGATGAAAACAAAAAGCTCTCTTCTCTTTGACTCATAACTCTGTGACTGTTGCTGACATTTGTGTCCCGGGTCATTGGAGGGCACTCAATTCTTACTGGCACTTCACTGGAGCACTTCTGTACACCATTTTGTAGGTGGTGCCCTCTGCAGGCTGGAAACCCCTACTAATTTGTCAGGATGCAGACCGAGGACCATTGCCGCCATCATTAGACACTGTAACATTACAGGACATATTGGGACATATTGAAGTATTCAATACTGCAGAGTTTTAGGGGATGTCGATACAGATATGCAAAATGTAAAGGGAAACTTTGGTGATGTTTAAATATTGTACTGTGTCAATATTAGGACATTTTGCACAGAAAGAACAAAAATAGAATTAATGTAAATATATATTAGTGTTAGTAACCTATTTTCATTCAATTTTGTAATTATATTTCATTTTGTAAAAGAAAGACTCACTGTTTGCTGTAGCTCTGATTAATTGTATAAATTATCAGTTTTGAGCTAAATTATTTCGTATAATATGGACAAGATACTTTTAAAAACTCACCAGCTAAAGAGAAAGTCTGTGAATGAGCGTTTGATGTGCACTTCTGGAGCTTTCTATGGAGAGGTTCTATATTATGATCGCAAAAATACGAAAACTTGTGAAAACTGTTTCATAATCTAATTTCGAAAGACGATTTGTATCAAAAAATATTGCTAAAAAGATTTGTTTGCGTTTTGAAACACGATTTAAATCATCTTACATATAGATAGTTGTTCTAAATCACTCAAGAAATATCCAGAATCAAATGTCAAGATATTTCTGGAAACATCGGTACAAATCTGGTGAAGGTTATCCAGAAGCTGGTAGAAAAATGTTATAAAATCTTTTTGGAAATTATGCTTGTAAGAATTTATATGTACTGATCCTTTTACTTACTTTAATCTGTACTAAAATTCTGTAATGTCTAATTTAGTTTTAAGTCGTGAATTGCTATCGTATTGTAAACAAAACATTGTCAAAGACTCTCATTGTTTGGAAAGATATTAATACACCTAGGAGTTGTCAGTTGCCAGTTCAGTTCGGATATGCAGTGCGGTTAGCTCGGAGAGTCAGTTGTTGAGCCTGTGAAGTCTGTCAGTTCTGTTTGTAAATAAACGTCTGTAATGAAGAATTACTTGTTGTCGTCAATATGAACTCAAGACCTTTTGCACGAAGCAGACACCTCCTAATGCAATGTTTTAATTTGGTGTTGAGGAGCTGAAATGTTATAATTTGGTGCAGAAAGTCCTGGGACGTTATAATTTGGTTGAGGAAGCTGGGATGTTATAACACAATAAAACAATATTCACAATTATTCCATTTATTACTGAAAATATGAATCATTGTTGCTTCTTCTATGTTGACTGGTGGCTACATAATCCGTAAAAGAATCTGCTGAATTCAGTAGTGGACTCGTGACTGTCAAGGATGCTGCATCAGCTCAGAGTGAAAGTCGATGACACGCTGATGCTGTGTTTTCGCTGCCCCGCTGGTGTGGTAGGTAAACCTTGTTGGTAGCTCTGCTTGGAAGTGGCAGTGTCCATGATGTGCATGTTTGTATTCACACCTTGTTTTCAGGGAATACTGTCTTTCCCAAATTGCTGCCCACATTGCCATCTCAGTTGGACTACAATGTCAGATGCCTTTTAGTCGTGCTGAATGCTGAACTAGAACATTCTCACACACGAGATGTTAGCATCCCATTACCAAAGAAATGAGTACAAACAACACGAATGCAATTGATCCTACAGATAGCCTGCCCTTTAGACTGGGCAAAAGCTCGTGGGAGTTGAGTATTTTTGTCACCGAGGCGTTCTGTTCTGTGACATCACTCGTAATGACCAAATTGATTCTGTTCTTCCTGAGTTGTCAGTGGTCTGCAGTTCCACCGCATTTGCTTAACAAGTTTGTTACAGTGTATTTACCGCTTCATCAAACTTCTGCTAGATGTTGCTGCATACCACACACAGTCTCTTATCTAATGTGACAGGAGTAACGAAGGTGGTTCAGTCTGCACTATTTGAACCATTTTCTGCCTAGTCAAAAGAACAGATATTATGTTGATCCTGCAACCACTATGAATCAAGACACACATTAATTAAGATATTGGTTGCCAGTGAGTGTTGATTAAATCAGTGAGGAAAGTTGAAAATGTTTGCTGGACTGGGATTCAAACCCAGTCTCTTGCTTACTAGACAGATTTACTGACCACTGCACCATCCAGACACAGCAGTCATAGCAACTTCACGGGCTACCCTGATGCACTTCCTGTCCGCCTCAGATTCTCAACTTATCCACACACTATTGATACAGTGCCTCTTGCCCATTAGTAATGAGGATAATGAGCAAGGGGCATTACATTAGTAGTGTGTGGATAAATTGAGAATCAGGCTGATAGGAGACATCAAGAGTGGTCCATGCAGTTGCAATTACCACTGTGTCCAGCCTAGTAAGCAGGAGACTGGGTTCGAATCCCAATCTGCTACAAATTTTCATCTTTCACCATTGATTTAATCATTGCTCTCTGGCAGCTAATGTCTTTGTAACCCAGTAAGAGTGTTGAAATGTTTATGCTTCCCAGCTGTAACTGGTGACACTTCCACACAAAATTGTACTCTGATGTTTCAATACTTGTTTTGCCATGTAACACTCCAATCGGAAAGGTATTTTAGATACAGTGTCAAGAACATCCTGAATGAGCAACATGAAGACGGAAACTGACTTCCCTCAGGGAGTGTCTCAGATGCAGTCGCATTCACCACATGAGAAACAGTATTGTGTCCATTTTAAGGACTTCTGCACAATATTCCTTGTTCCTTGATGTCTTCATTTTCTCTGCATCCTCAAACCTTGCTGCCTGAAACTCACACCTTTGATGACAGGTAGTTTGAGGAGTGGGTTAACACCACAGATTTCATGTTCACTTTGGGAGAAAAGTGTTTGTTTTGGTCTTAGTCATCCCTGTTCTCTTGTTAGTTTCCCTGTTTTGAAATTGGGAAACAATTCTTCTGTAGAGGTGAAAAACCTGGACCCCCACTTTTGGTGATGGACTGATATGGCTACCACACCTTAAAATACTCAAGCTTTAAACATTCACAGATGTGCTAGTTACAAGTCTTGGGAAGCAGACAGGGCATGAATGCACCAATTTTATAAAGAATTTGTGGGCCCCCAGCTTGAATACAGGTGCGAGATTTATGGATCAGCAAGACTTCCGTCCCTCAAAATGCTGGATGCGGTTCATTTAGAGTCTGTCAAGAGGGGCTTATCAAACAAATCTTGTTTCTAGCGTGTGTGCAAAGACTAGTGATCCTCCTCTGTCCATTCGTTTCTAGCTTGTGTGCAGATACTAGTGAACCTGCACTGTCCATTAGAAGTCTCTTCGTCACGGTATGCCAAGCATTCAGGGCATCTCTGTTCAAAAATTGTGGGCATCAATTTGTGTTGCCTTGCTGTTGCTGGACTGTCTATTCCTTAACAGTCCTACTCAACAAGCTCATTTGGAATCCATGCAAGGAAGAGCCTTGAGTTATTACAAGTGGATGCCATTAAACTCCAAAACAAGGGATGGTGTAAGGGACCCTCTGGCTCTAAGGAGGACCAATTTAATTTTAGAAACTCCTGAGTACAGAAAGAATTTTATCCCAGATTATATTTCTTGAAACTAAATTTTATGAGATCTGAAACTGCCACTTGGGTGTGTTCACACTGATAGGTTTAAGCAGGGGTACTTTATCCGTTACTCCATTGTGTTCCCCAAATTTATCCTTATGACAGGGCTTTCAGAGCATTTTTCAGTTGGCTGTGCAAAATTGGTTGTTGTCCTGGTAGCACTGGAGTAGATTAGATGACATTGTGGCAAGAAATGCCTCATGTGCTCTGACTCCCAAAGTGCCTTTCTTATTATTGGTTAGATGTATCCAGTGGATAGTACACTATGTGATCAAAAATATCATGACACCTCCAAAAACATACATTTTTCATATTAGGTGCATTATGCTGCCACTTACTACCAGGTACTCTATATCAGTGACCTCAGTAGTCATTAGACATCATGAGAGAGCAGAATGGGGCGCTCCACAGAACTCGCTGACTTCGAACATGGTCAGGTGATTGGGTGTCACTTGTGTCATACATCTATATGCGAGATTTCCACACTCCTATACATCCCTAGGTCCACTGTTTCCAATGTGATAGTAAAGTGGAAACATGAAGGGACACGTACAGCTCAAAAGCATACAGTCCGACCTCACCTGTTGACTGACAGAGACCGCTGACAGTTGAGGAGGGTCATAATGTGTAATACGCAGACATCTATCTGGACCATCACATAGGAATTCCAAACTGCATCAGGATCCACTGCAAGTACTATGAAGGTTAGGCGGGATGTGAGAAAACTTGGATTTCATTGTCGAGCGGCTGCTCATAAGCCACACAACACGCTGGTAAATGCCAAACGACACCTCACTTGATGTAAGTAGTGTAAACATTGGATGATTGAATGGTGAAAAAACGTTGTGTGGAGTGACGAATCACGGTACACAATGTGGCGCTCTGATGGCAGGGTGTGGGTATGGCAAATGCCCAGTGAGTGTCATCTGCCCATGTGTGTAGGGCCAACAGTAAAATTCGGAAGCAATGGTGTTATAGTGTGGTCATGTTCTTCACGTTATCTTTTGCTCTGAGTAATAATACTCAAGTAAATGTTCGAAATAAATGCTCACCACAAAAGTGGAAATAAGTCACCACTTGCCATGCAGATTTGTAATTATTCACAGACGGCACGCTAACAGTTACTTTAGCAAAATCTAAGTGATCCAGGATGGTGTACAGGCTTAAAGGATTCACTATTAGTTATTTTAAAAATAAGTGTTTTGTCACAGTCTCTCTCTGACATCATCCGAGGCAGAGCGCAATCAGATATTCAACAGATGTGGATCCTACACTGGCTGAGTGCGGAGTGAACCTTGTTCCTGTCTCTCAGGCTGTATTTATATATGTGCCGCAGCAGGCAGCCAAGGGAACATCTGCTGTCATCTGCTTTACGCACACAGCAGCAGCCACTGAAAGGCCGCTTTCTTGAACACATAACCTTTAATACCAAAGTTATGAATTAATTTAGAGTCTTCTTAATTTTTACCTGCATTCTGGTAAGTTATGTGAAATCACAGTAGTAGTTTCAGCTCTCTTGAGTGCTTGGTACATCGTTACCTCTGGACTGAAACTTTAGTAGAACTTGTATTGGTTGTTGTTAATACTATAATTCTAAAATTTGTTATAGCTCTATTATGTAGTAGGTTTTATCATGCTGTATTCAACATTTTTTATCATTAAAATTACAGGTACTTAATCTACTACAAATTTGTATATTTTTGTTACAATTCTGGTTTTCATTGAATTACTGAAAAACTATAAGAGGTAGCTTAATGTGGTCTCTTGTTATTGTTTTTAGATTGACCTGAAGCATCAAAGAAATTTTTACATTTTTAAGTCTAATATTTAGCACCTTCAGTTTCTCTTAAAAACGTGGATTCTGACTGTAATTTTTATTCTATTATTTTGAAACTTGCACCACTTATTTATTACCTCCATAGGCACATTCTGGCTTTATAGCTTTATTATTTAGCGCCACTTATTTTTTTCCGTAGAACTGTATTTTATTGAAAACTATTGACTTAATTACCTTAAGACTTGACATTTAAAACAATATTATATTAAAGTAAATGTTGACAAAGTTTGAATATAAAATTTTGACTTTTAAGTTTATACTTTATTATGGTGCAATACTTGTGCGCTATGCGCAGACTCATTAAGGTTGTGTGGCGCTACTCGCAGTGAACTGGGGTAAGTCCCGGCACACTCGCTCACCTCTGTATCTCACCAACAATATAGCACTTTTTTCGCTTCAAGGTCTCTCTCTCTCTCTCTCTCTCTCTCTCTCTCTCTCTCTCTCTCTCTCTCTCTCTCTCTCTCTCTCTCTCTCTCTCTCTCTCTCTCCTCCTTCTTCTTCTTCTTGTAGAGAGACGAAAAGGAAATAGTTTGCTATGTTCCAGGGTGCAGAGTGATCCAGGGAAATGAACTTACTGATGTGGCTACCAAGGAAGCTCGCTCCCCTCAACATCCTGTGTCGTGTTCAGTCCCCCCCTTGGGCAGTGAGCACATACATGATCCAGATCATCATGTGTTGGCGGGAGGCTTAGTAGCTGAAAGCAAGGAGCAGTAAGCTGCAGTCAGTGATACCTTTTGTGCAACCATGGCTTTGGACCACCAGATGAGAAAGTAGCATATACTATGCTCAGAGTTCCCAATGAGGATTGAAGGAATAGATGATGATATTATTATGATGATGAAGATGGTGGTGGTGATAATTTCGTGTGGCTCAGTGGCTGGTTGCAGGTCAGTCAGTGAAACACCACTTTGGTCACTTGTATGTCCCTAAGCCACCCCAGTTATTGAAACGGGGGGAAGGGGACCTAGAGTTTAACATGGAATATGAACCATGTGTTGTTTCTGCAAATTCCTCACATTGTTGAGAGGTAAAGGCCAGGATACACCACAAACTGAAAAATTTGGCTGGGATTCAATCCCATGATCTTTCGGTTTCTAGACAAGCACTTTACCACAAGACCACCAGGCCGAACAAGTTATAGATTTGCAAAAGTGATAGTCAAGTTGGTCAAATGTTGACACTAAAATATGCTGGCCACTTAGGTTCAAACTTAAATGAAAATTATTATATCACAGAATGATCATGATCATGGTGTTAAAATATGAGATTTATAGAGCAGACAGTGTAGATGGAAAACATATTTCTCCATGAACATACGCAAACAGTCTTTTGGGTCATTGTTTTCCTTCAAACAAAGAAAGATTAAATTGAACTGCAACAAGGATAAAAGATGGATAATTCCTCCAATTAAAGTCTCTTGTCCAAGAAAAGAGAGCTCTACATAAATCAGAGAGCAAGCTTTAGTCAGTAGTTCAAATTCCATTACTACCACTACTGTAAAATCCTCCAGGCTTTTATTAAGGCAGTGAATTGTTTAAGAGTAAAAACTTGTTAAATAAAGAAGTGTAAAAGCTGCAGTTACAGTTTAGCAATGAATTTTCCTTTGCACAATATCAGTTTTTATGGAAAGAAATTTGTGAAAGAATTAGGGTAAAAAGATAGAAAAAAGACATTAAAAATTGACCAAATCTAAGTGTGTTAGTGAAAGATGAGGAGAAAATGCCATAGTACAGCTGTCCTTTTACAAAAGAATAACTTATCTGAGTGAAATCACTTTGACTGAAGTCAGTGTGTCTGTTACAGAGGTCCACACTTGCAACCGTATGTACCTTAGGAGAAACTAAAGTTGCTGTTGAAGAAGCTTACTGGGTACACTTGGGCTCTCAGATACTGCTGTCAAAGTTAACGAAACTGTATGTGGAACAAAATTATATTAACATTAAAATTCTGATGCCTGCAATCTGAAAACCCAGCACTAAACTAGAAAACAAAAAGTCTGTAGTTACTAAAGCCAATACAAGTAATGCTGTGGTAATAATATGTGAAGATGATTACAGTAGCAAAATCAAAACCTTTTTGCAGAAAAATGGTTTTACATAAGGGTCCTAGTAAAAAATTGCAAGCAGATGCTATTACTGCTTATAAAGAATGAGAGAGAAATTATGGACCTCATTGTCTGTGAGAGAGAAACTTCTAAAATTATGACCCTCATTGCCCTCATTATCTCCAAACTTGGGTCTCACAAATGAAAGTACATTTCAGTGGTAACCCCATTCGAACTATTGTGAACAATGTGATCTAGTTATAAACACAGTAAGATGCTAGATGTGAAATTAAAAATAGGATACATGTCTCATGAATGAAAAGGTCAGAATTAGAAATAGTTATGAACTGGCTAATGCTGTTAAAGATATAAAATTTCCTGATGATGCAACTTTGGCATCGCTTGATATTATTAATCTTTGTACTAATCTCCTTATTAATAAAACCACTGAGATTATAATATGTAATGTATTGAGTTCATTGCAGTTCTAGAACTTGATTTTTCTTATCAATTCTTCACATTTAATACTAAAATATATTGCCAAAAACAAAGCCTTGCAATGGGCAGTAGCTTAGCTGGCGCACTTACAGATATTATTGTTAATGACGTAGAGCTCTAACATTTCAGTAAATTCTCAAACTTTAATATTCAGATCATTTACTATAAATTCTGCATAGATAACATCTTAGTAGTGATAAAAGGCAATCCAAGAAGTACTGATGCTTTTGCACAAGAACTCTATTCCATACACCCCAAAATTGATTTCACTACTTAAATGTGAAACAATAAGTCTGTTATCTATGTGGATCTGACGATCCCTAAAACTAATAATAGGCATAGATTTGGGATCTGTAGAAAACGTATGTGTGACAATAATATTCGTGCCTAATCCTGTCACTCATTGTAATACAACTTCCACAGAAACTTATTTGAAGGCTATTGGACAATCAAGAAATGTGAAGAGAGTTAAGACAGGTTTCCACATGAAACTAAAGTGTTACCATGGCAAGATGCAATATGATACTTAGCAGTGGCATCGTGTATGGCTGTTTTTGCAAGCTTCTGTTAAAGTTCTCATGGCACCGTTTCAATATGGTGTCAACTGAGATTATTTGAATGGGCATTTATGTTATCATTCAGTTTGTGACATTATAATTCAGCCAAGAATTCAGTAAGAAGAGAAGAAAGTACAAATGTTTGATTTGGAAGTGAAGTTTGCACAGAAATAACATGGGGCATCAAAGACAGTTACAAAGTAAATAGCACTTGTGAATGAAGACCAGTTCATGAACAACTTTCAGAAAAACAAAAGCAGATTTTGAGTACTTGCTGTGTAATGAGCTCTGTTAAAAAATCAAACACATTATAGATGCAGTACTGGCTTGAGTGAACTACAACTGACAATTTGATACGACGTCTGACAACCACCATCATCTCTCCAGTATGTACTTGACATTCCCAAAAGTACAATTTCAGAGTTCTTATGTGAAGTATTGGATACTATATACTATTTTCTGAAGACTGATTTGGATGCTATTTACAATGCCTTGAATGTTAATACTTTCACTCTTGCATTCCATATCAGTGAGCTCAATTAGGGGTCAGAGGTATTGTAAATATTAAGATTATTCCGTATTTAATTTTGGAGTTATGGTTTGTTTACTAAAAGCGCTCTAATGTAATAGGTGATTAGATATTCATGATCAAGTTGAAATTGTACTGCCATCAGAATCCTTGGTACTTTCTTTCTCAGATTCACTGGATACGTGTTTAACTAATAAGTAAACCAGAATACAATTCTGTTGCTTTGTAATTTCACCATGAGGTGGCAGTCAAATGATGCTAATTGTTGTAGTGGAAGGAAAATGTCACAAAATTAGTGGCTATATATTTTCACAGCTTGGCCAAAAGTGGCACCACTCGGAACTGGTCATAGAATAAAGGAAATATTTTGCAATCAGACCACTTTGAATTTCACAAAAAGTGAAATACTTGCACTAAGCAGAAAAAATGGACTACTACAGAAAAGAAGGAAACATTATTAAATGAGAAAAAATAGTAAAGTAAATGAAATTAAATCACCTGAAATGACACCAAAATCATTCAAAGGTTCCTTCCTGAGAAATGCAAGAAAACATCACACCCACCAGCAGACAGGTGCACATCAAGAAAAGTTGGAGGATTCAGAAAAACGGCCTACCTCAGGGAAGTGTGTTGTCCCTGCTGCTGTATAACATGTACATAACTAACAAACCAGCTAGCTCTGGAATTAAAGCATTTATTTTTTTGCTGCTATGGCAGTTGCTGCCGTAGACAAAACCTTTAAGTGAGTGGCAATAAAGCTGATAAGATCTTGAAGATTTCGCAAAGTATTGTGCTGCTAATCATGTACAAAGTTAAATTCTAGAAAGATAGAAGTTTGTGCTTTCCATCTATGAAATAAGGATGCCATAAGAAAACTGAACATCTCTTGCAGAGGAGAACTACTTCACTGTAGCTCTCCTTAATATCGTGGAGATGAGGTGGACATTGTGAAGAAGCAAAGTTCAAAGTATCTGCATGGAACATCATCATCCATAAACTTTCAGAAACTGCATGGCACACTCAACCAAAAATGCTTGGAACATCTGCCCTGGCACTATGTTTCTCCACAACAGAATATTTTGCACCAGGCTGGCAAAACGTGTAAACACCTGTAGACTGGACGCTTTGTGACAGGCTGTCTACAATCAACTTCTGTCAGTAAAGTGTACCGAATTATGGGTATAGCACCACCATGTATTTGTAGGAAAGCAGCTGTAGAAGAGTAGAAGAAACAATACTGAACTATTGTACTAATTTCATGTCCTGGACATGTGAACTAGATAAATAAATAAATAAATAAATAGAAAACGGCATACAGAAGCATTAGATTTCTTTGACAGATTCTGCATGCACCACCAGGAGACATTACTTTCAAAAATATGACTCCAAAGGAGATGATAAATATTGTGGTCACTGAAAAATTGCTACATTGCTTATTCTAGCAGAGAAGAATGATGTGCCAAATTTATAGAGATATCCTTAAGGAATCTTTGTAATTAGTAACTCAGACAATTTTTTCTGAGTAATTTAAATGTGCTGTATCAATACCATCTGTTAAACTGGAGATAATCAAACCCCCTTTTATTACAGACGCATTTCACTCCTTTCAATATTTTAAAATTTTTTTGAGGATGTGGTCAATGATAGCATACTGATTCATTTTTGATAGCAGAAAGTATGTCCTGAGAGTTAAACTAACTTTCAAATGGGGGAACATTACATATGTAGTAGCAAATGATTGATACTGGATCCAACATTGCTCTTAACCTAATAAATGAACATCTACATCTATGCTCTGCAAACCACCGTGAGGTGTATGGCAGAGGGCACGTCCCAGTGTACCATTTATTAGGGTTTCTTCCCATTCCTTTCACATATGGACGAAGAGAAGAATGAGTGAGTGCCTCTGTGCATATATTCTAATCTTATCATCATGACTCTATACGAGTGATACTTAGGGGTTGTATGTAGCATATTCCTAGTCACCATTTGAAGTCAGTTCTTGAAACTTTACTTATAGACTTCCTGAGAACAGTTTGTTTATCTTCAAGTCTTCAGTTCATCTCCCTAAGTATCTCTGTGAGTAAAGGAGTTTTGCTATTTGGGGAGCAAAATAATTGATGAAAGTCGAAGTAGTGGAGATATAAAAGTAGACTGGCAATGGCAAGGAAAGCATTTCTGAAGAAGAGAAATTTGTTAACATCGAGTATAGATTTAATTGTCAGGAAGTCATTTCTGAAAGTATTTGTATGGAGTGTAGCCATGTATGGAAGCGAAACATGGACGATAAATAGTTTGGACAAGAAGAGAATAGAAGCTTTCGAAATGTGGTGCTACAGAAGAATGCTGAAGATTAGATGGGTAGATCACATAACTAATGAGGAAGTATTGAATAGGATTGGGGAGAAGAGAAGTTTGTGGCACAACTTGACCAGAAGAAGGGATCGGTTGGTAGGACATGTTCTGAGGCATCAAGGGATCACCAATTTAGTATTGGAGGGCAGCGTGGAGGGTAAAAATCGTAGAGGGAGACCAAGAGATGACTACACTAAGCAGATTCAAAAGGATGTAGGTTGCAGTAGGTACTGGGAGATGAAGCAGCTTGCACAGGATAGAGTAGCATGGAGAGCTGCATCAAACCAGTCTCAGGACTGAAGACAACAACAACAACAACAACTTGCGACATTGCGAATCTGTATATGACAGAAGCTGATTAAATCTGATGTTTGATGCAAGGAGTTGTGGAAGACATTAATCAAGATATTTATGGTAAAGGTTGCTACAGCAACAGATAGATTCATCAAGTTGTGCCAGCACATGAGAAAATGCAACAGAAAAAGTTTTGGATTAAATAAGTGTGGCAGACTCCGAAAGCCACTGTGGCACTTGTGTAAGAGTACTATGACCTTACCTCTCACGTATGCCAGTTGATAAGAGAAGATACAGCAGGATACACAATGCAAAAGGTTTCTGCACCAGTGTTTCACAGGTAAATCCAGTGCTTTCTTCAGTAGTAGGAGAGTGACCTCAAACGTATCGTAATTGCAGTACCTAAGTTGCACTAACAGCCAGAAATGTCAGACTGAGTACTCAACGGATAGCAGGCATACATGCCAATCTCCATACTTCAGGAAGTAGTTGAGAATGCTGAGTAGGAGGTCTTTACCACCAGTGTCCACCACCAGTCAAACACATTGCGTACAATGGATTTGACAAACTAGGACTTTTACACTGCAGCTATCAAACGACAACCCAGCATTCTGCCAATGCAGCTACAACCAACTCCTTCACCAAGAAAAATGCCCCTCAGAAGAAAAGACATTTGGAGTACAGAAGATAACACAGTGGTTTGTTCAGCTGTGGACAGCGTGGAATGTATACTACCACATAGAAAGATGATGTGTGTTTGACAACTATTATGCCCCAAGGCATCAATCATCGCAACAGCAGTCAACTGCAGATGATTATAGTCTACATGTGGGATGAAGCCCACACAGCATAGCCATTTTCTTTGATGTTTAATGCTTATTATCACCAGCTGAAGAAGACAATGTTCCACGATATTAAAGTGATTGTGACGAAGTGTGCAAGTGGGAAATCCATCCAGCCGAAAGGAACATGTATTGCAGGTACAACTATCAATGACAGAACTCAGCCCTTTGAATTTGTAATTTTAACGGAGTTTAGTCATAATGTAGTTCTTGGACGGGACTTCTTGGGAGCATCACAAACAGTCATAGACTGTTGAAGGTCAGACCCCCAGACTGACAAAGCCATTCAAACGGGAAACATAGCGAAGATTGCTCAGGGTGGTAGTTTGCTGTTGAAGACTTTGTCTTGCCCTTAAAAACGAGATGAGTTCCAGCTGTCAGTATCGATGTTCAGTCAAACTGCGAAGCTTTCATTGACTGAAATAATCTACTCAGGTCCACAAAAAAATATATGTACCACTGACAGTTATAAGCATTACATGCGGTCAAAGATAACTCTGGATCACAAATGGTGACAAGCAATGAAAACTCATCTGTAAAAGTATGTGTGCAGGAAATGCTGATCAGTCAAGCCTGAGCAGCTCATTGCCATCAATGGAATCCGCTGCACCACCACTGTTGACAGTGCAGTGAAGGGAGCTATTGTCAAACTGTTAATAAGATATGGCCCGACTGAGGAACAATGTTGGCAAGTGTTAGCCATTCTGCACCATTTTTTGGAAGCTTTGAAATGTGTACTGGAGAAAGACACACTAAGCATTCCATGTTAAAACACCATATCAACACTAAAGATCATCCACCAATTAGCCAGTGCTCGCATAGGATGTTGTCAGCTGAAGGGGGGACAATTTGGGAGGCAATGGAGAAGATGCTGCAAGATGACATCGTTGCTGGACCTTCAGGCAGTGTTGTATCCAGAAAAGGCAGTACAACAAATAATAAACTGTGTGAGTAAACAGCGTGGTTCATTTCTCCACAAGTGAAGACAAAAAGAAATGTATACAACTTCACAGGCTAAATGCTGCACAACTTGGACGCCAAGTAGAAAAGTCTGTGGATGAATCTGGATGTCAGGTTGCTGTATAGCAAAAATCCTAAGAAAGTCCAGTACCAAGCAGAGTAAAAATCCAGATGGGGTTGAACCATGTGGGGAGGTTTTAAGGCAGCAGTGGTAGTGTAGGCCTAATAAAGGCAGAGACTTCCAGAGTGTGGTGCCATGTGCACTTGTAGAGCCCTGGTGGGGCACAAATATGCCTGCCAACATGTGTCTGTTTTGGTATGGCACAATGTGACTGGAGCAGTGTCTGTGTGGATACCACAGAGAGAACTATGCACAGGGACCACACCTGCAGTGTCCGCCTGAGTGGCATTGCATGAGCCGGAAACTGCTGGCAGTGGGTTGTGTGACATGTTACATGCAGCCATGTGGTGGCAGGCACCATGGTGCAGGCATTGATGATACCATAGAGAGTTGTTGGTCTTTTCTTGTAGTACTTGTGAACATGGGGGATGGCACATGGTATTTCTGCGTCAGCTGTGGACAACTGAACAAAATTTTGAAAAGATGTGTGCCCACTGCTGCCCATTGGTGACACCTTAGACTACTTGGAAGAATCAAAGTGTTTCTCAATTATGGACATGCTGTCACACTATTGGCAAATTGAGATTGATTCACAACACTTGACAGTCTTTGTACGTTCAGAGGTATGCTGTTTGGGCTATTTAATGCTCCCACCACCTTCGAGCATATGCTGAGAACCTGCTTTGACACGTTAAATGGATGATGTGTCTTTGCTCTCCAGGTGGCATTGTTTTCTCAGAAATATTCAAAAAACATGTACTCTGCTTGACAACCATGTTCACATTGTATAAGAATTTATTGCATAACAATCTCTTAAACACACTCTCTCTCTCTCTCTCTCTCTCTCTCTCTCTCTCTCTCTCTCTCTCAACACACACACACTGCTAATCCAGCCATTCCTTGCTCATGTGGGTCTGAATTAGTGGAAGCTGCATTATTGACTGTGTCTTAAATTTAGTGTAAACACACAGAGATTATACTTCATTAAATCCAAAGACACAGTATTTTCATAGAAAATGTAGTCCTTGGGTATGTACATAGTATACTCTGGGAAGATGTCTCCAGCTACAGCACCAGCAGTGTGAGATATTGTAACATTCTCTCCTCCTGCATTCTCGTCTTTATCACTTTCCTCACACCTTTGGTTAACTCTTCATCTATTAAAGTTTGGTCATAAATAGCTGCTCGTCCAGTATTGTACTCGGCAGCAATGGCTTTCTGTGAAGCTCCTCAGATCAACTTGTCTCTAATTTTGAGTTTCTGTTTGAGGTCTAGCATAATGTGTTGCTTTTTAAGCCACAATACTAAACCATACATAAAGCCATAATTTCAAACATGTGTAGCGTTGTTTAACTAACAACTTTGTTACACATGAGAATTCATTACTGTATGTGTCATTTCTGCTCGAGCAACTGGAGCATGGATGTGAGCCAGATACTGAGAGGCCATACAACTGAGTGCTGCATTAGTGAGAGAGGTGTGCGTGTCTCCCCCCCCCCTCCTCTCTCCCCCCCTCCTCTCTCCCCCCTCCTCTCTCCCCCCTCCTCTCTCCCCCCTCCTCTCTCCCCCCTCCTCTCTCCCCCCTCCTCTCTCCCCCCTCCTCTCCCCCCCCCCTCCTCTCTCCCCCCCTCCTCTCTCCCCCCCTCCCCCGTTCTCTCTCCAGGTTTGTGCAAGTAGGTTCTGTATTCAGATGTGCTTAATCCACTAAAAAGCTTCATAAGGGTATAAAACAAATACTGTTAGGCACTTTGAATATCATGAAGTGATCTGAAATATACATTATTATTCGGTAAAATGTCTTTTTGCCATGTAATGAGGTGATGCACATTCACTGAAACTTTTTAGACCACTTCATAATTTTTGGTGTGCCTAGTTGTTTCTGTTATAGAAGGTGTGTGTTTCAAGTAAGCACCATTTTGAAATAAAACTAAAACAAGTAGACCTTTCTCAGCCTGTGCTGTAATCTACTTTTCTATGCAATTCTCACCAAATTTGGAGTGTTTATGTTTCTTCGTGAGTGCTTGAAATGCCTCCCCCAATGGAGAATCCCGTCAACTGTGAAATACATGCTGTAATTCATTTCCTTAATACTAAAAAGTGGCTAAAATTCGTCATCAGATCAGTGAAGAGTATGGAGAAAACACTGTGGTGGGTGGAACGGTATGGAAATGGGTGAGAAAGATGGCCATATGAATGTATATGAGGAGGAATGAAGTGGGTGACATTCAGGCATTGCTGATGATTTGATGCATAAAGTTGATGAGAAAGTGAGAAAGAATAGACACTTTGCAATTTTTATGTTACGTGATGAGTTTCTTCAGGTGTCAAGAAGTGCGCTTGTGCAGTTGTTGCCTTTCCTATGAGTATAGTATTCTAAAGCTGGTTGTTCTATATAATAATTGCCTTAATATTGGTGGGAATTGAGTAGAAAAGTAGATGCATGTACTGGCTCTCATGTGAATATAAAATTACCAATAAAAGTCTATTTGTTTTATTTTTATTTCAAAACAGTTATTTTTTTAAAAAAAAGAGAAAGAAAAAAAACCACACAGTCCATGCCTCTTATATCTGATGAAACGTTGTGGTGGGATTCAGCTCACATGAAGAAGGCAACTACTTGCCTAAACTGGTAATGTGAATATTGATGCAGTAAATTATTATAAAAACTTCTTAAAAAGTTGCATACTTCCAGTTGACAATATATTGATTTTTAAAAATTTTGAGGTGTGCTTAGAGTGCAAGCCACTGCCTGAATTAAAAAGTGCCTTTTCATTTCCCAATAAATAATTATCTTGGGACATCTACACTGCACAACAAAATTAGATAGTCACTTTTTTGAATCCCTGTAATTGTCTCTCATTCTGATGCATAAATTTAAAATTTGGCTCATAGATGCCTTCAGCCTTCCTCTGTAATAATGCAAAAGCGTGGCACTGTGTGACATGACACTCAAGTTCACCGATGCTTCGAACAACAAAGTGTCACATCCTGTTGCTTTTTGCCCTGTGAATCGTCATTTTTGATCACATAATGTGTGGAAATCAATGCTGCAAGTGAAGTGGTGGTTTCATTGAAGCCCATTATGTCACTCCCCCTGAGGTGTTTTCGTGTCAGTTCTGATTGACGGTGTGTCTTAAACATTTCCCTCGGCCACCCATAAGGAAAACCATGTGATTTCAGTGCTGGTGGTCATAGTTCTGACATTCATTGCTGAGGTGCCAAAGGAAGAGGTTAAATGTGGATAAAAGAGGGTTTGACGACCTTTGAATTGTGTGATGCATGCATGGTGGTGTTTGGTAGAATTGTGGTGAAATTTGGTGCCAATGTGACATCATTGATCCACTTCACAGCATACGTGAATTTCTGAGCTGTAGTCTATTTAATTTTTTGACGCTTTCCACGAGTGATATCCCAGGATGCCATGGTTTTGCACCATTACAAAGGAA
This sequence comes from Schistocerca gregaria, assembly GCF_023897955.1. Classification (NCBI taxonomy): domain Eukaryota; kingdom Metazoa; phylum Arthropoda; class Insecta; order Orthoptera; family Acrididae; genus Schistocerca; species Schistocerca gregaria. The sequence goes on from NC_064920.1 coordinate 257,648,213, forward strand.
GGTTGTAGGCTTCTTTAAGTCAAATTTCAAACTTATGCATCAAAATGGAAGACAATTATGAGGTTTTTAAAAACTGATCCTTTAAGATCCACTGTGTAGTTATTGGTGATGGAGTCTGTACCAGGCCATAGGATCTAAGAGCTGTAACAAATTTTCCAACTCTTCAGCATATTTATATTGTTTTAGTAGAAAAGGATATCAGTACCAAGAATCGTTCCTTGCAAGAACTGCACAGAGATGCCAAATTTACCTGGAAAGAGATGCAACAAAAATGCTTCCTTGTTTTGTGGAAGTGATATCATCATCTTGAGTCTTAGCTTAGTATGACGATAATGCCAAGGCAGATCTTCAGACTAATTTTAGTGGTTACGGAATACATCAAATTCTAATGCAAATTCAGGAAAGTGTTGATAAGGTGATAGTTTATGCTTCCAGAGTACTCCCCAAGACTAAGATGAGCTAGTTTACAATTGATAAAGAGGGCCTTACAGTTCTTCAAACCAGCAACGAGTTGCAGTCATATTTATTTGGCATAACATCACAATTATGAAGGACCACATTTCACTGTGCTGGCCAGATGGGTGCTAAGGCTTCAGGGGTATGACGGCACAGTCGCACGCAGATGTGGACTTAACTGCAAAAACACCAACTGCCTTTCAGGAAATCCTTTGGCGGCATGCAGAAACATGAATAAAACCTGAGTCATCGCTGCATTGATTGACATTACTGTAGAACAGGGGGAAGATCCATCACTGCTGAAAACCATAGAAACCTTAAAGGAGGAGCAGTGAACAAAGGAGAAGTGCAATTAATGAAGGAAGATTGTATAAGAGGAACTATGATCCTATCATCTGAACTCATCTACAGCCAACTACCCTGAAGTATTTTCATGGTGTTTCAACATCTGATGGGGCATTTGCCAGATGCAACAAACAGAAAAAATAGTACTAATAAAGTTAAAGTAATTGAGAAATTGTCATTAAAAACAAATATAAAAGAATGCTTTTGGGAATTATAATATCTGTATTGTTTAGTTACTTGCAGAAACGTGTAATAAACCTTGACCGTGTTTTTGGCAGGTACAGTTAGTTACATAGCTATCCAGACAGGCTGGGGAATATGGAATTTCACCATAGAACTTTACCTATCAGTTCTTGCAGTTGTTCAGTTGAATAATATGTGGAAAACCATGCAACAGTGTTACCAATTGCGTTCTAAAACCTGACAAGAGAGCAATACAAAAATTGGTCTTGGGACTGTTGTAAGGACTGAACTATAGTCAGTCTGAACCATCTTGTGTGCCATCATCTGCTTTGTGAGGACAACTGACAGTAATTGTATCTGGTGAGCCATGAGAATTTGTGCATGTAACAGCCTCATTAGCTAAATTGAGTGCTAATTAATTCGAAAATGACTCAACATACTGAATTTTATTCTTAACAGTTATTTCTCTGTGTGACCTACCCTGCAACACCCTTACAAGCTTTTCAGACTATTTCTGACCACCCTGTATAAACAATCTTGTAACAGGAAACAAATGTTATTGACAATGAGTGCAGTTCAGATTTGTAGCTATAAATGAGAGGACTTTTTTTTACTTAGTGTAAAACACACACACACACACACACACACACACACACACACACACACACTTCTGAACTTCAATTATGCCTTTCTGAGTGAAAATTATATTAATATTTTGTAAAAATAATAGTTGCTTGGTATATTATATCACAAGTCACCTGGGATGCTATTACTGGCCTGGTCTCTACTGATCCTTTAAACATTTAGACATTATGTGAGCCACTACAAGAATGTCAGCAAGGAAGCACATCTGTAATTCCTGCCAGGTTATCAGATACCGGGTCCACCTGCTGCGCCACCATTCCACCAAAATAGCATCAACCTTTGGGAGAGCTTCCCAAAGCTGACAAAGAAGAATTGATGGTTAATAGTATACATTAACTACCTCACCTGTCCTGCTTTCTCCAAAGCTATGCCAACATCTGAAGCTCTAGAAATTGCGAAGTTCCTCATAGAAGATGTCATTTTGAAGCATGGAGCATCCCATGTGGTGATATCAGCGACATGATGACAGCTGCCTACCACACACAAACAAATGGTCTCATAGAGTGCTTTAATAAGATGTTGGTAAAGACGCAAATATACTCTCAATGTGCGTTGGTGTTGAGCAGAGAGGTTGGGATACAGTACTGTGCAGGTCAGTCCATTACAGTGTTATTGTGAGGCAACCACTCTGCCGCAAACCATGCATTATGAACAGGTGCTCGATAGTACTGAAAGGTGCAGTTGCCATCCCTGAATTGCTCTTCAACAGTGGGAAGCAAGAAGGTGTTTAAAGAATTAATGTAAGCCTGTGCTGTGATAGTGCCACGCAAAACAACAAGGGGTGCAAGCCCCCTCCATGAAAAACACCATGACACCACCACCTCTGAATTTTACTGTTGGCACCACACACACTAGGAGATGACATTCACCAGGCATTTGCCATACTCACGCCCTGCCATCGGAATGCCCTACATTGTGTACCATGATTCGTCACACCACAGAACATTTTTGACTGTTCAATTGTCCAATGTTTATGTTCCTTACACCAAAGCGTCTTTTGGCATTTACCGGCATGATGTGTGGCTTATGAGCAGCTGCTTGACCATGAAATCCAAGTTTTCTCATCTCCTGCCTAACTGTCATAGTACTTGCAGTGGATTCTGATGCAGTTTGGAATTCCTGTGTGATGGTCTGAATAGATGTCTGCCTGTTACACATTACGACCCCCTTCAACTGTCGGCAGTTATCAGTAAACAGACGAGGTCAGCCTGTACGCTTTTGTGCTGTACGTCTCCCTTTGTGTTTCCACTTCACTATCACATCAGACACAGTGGAAATCTTGTATACAGAAACATGACACAAGTGGCACACAATCACTTGACCACGTTTTAAGTCCATGAGTTTTGTGGAGTGCCCCATTCTGCTCCCTCACAATGTCTAATGACTACTGAGGTCGCTGGTATGGAGTACCTGGCAGTTGGTGGCAGCACAATGCACCTAATTTGAAAAAAAATATGTTTCTTGGAGTGTCTGGATACTTTTGATCACATGGTGTGTGAAGGCAAGGATTATGCTCTTCATCAAGGTGTCAACAAAAGTGCAGAGATATTGTCTGTTTCATATGTATGGAACCCCACTACAGTCCAGAGGACATATCACTAATGGGACTTTTCCAGGAAACTGAAGACCGACTTGGCAACCATGAAGCTTCGGCAGGAGGGCCTACCTTTGATGCTTAGCATATTGAAGAGGCTGTGACAACATGATTGAAAGCATGGATCCTCCAGCAGTGCCGTACAGAGGACCAATGCGTGGGATGCTATAATTGTATTCAGTGAGAACTTCTGAAACAGCAGGTTGCTATTTATTTTGGAGAGAGAGGAATACCATGAGTTGTGCTAGATGCAGTGCGTAATAGCGGTTAGTGTTACTGGCTGGCGTGCTGTCAAGTCCGATCACCAGCAGATATTTGTTATTTTCAGATTGATATCAAAATGTGTTATCTTTGCATATTCTGGGTTTCTTGATATCTGTGTAAATAACAGCACATGCTGTCCAGGAGGAAGTTCTGTCTGTAAGTTGGTCTTCATAACAAATGTGCTTTCAGTGCTAAGTGTTTTCATTGATGACCCTGTTTTCGGGTTGGGACATGACAGTATTAATCTGCATGCTCAGAAATTATGCTATAGGTAAACAAAACAGGCAGAAACATGCTGTGACAGCAGTGCCCACCCAGTGTGAAAAGCAGTGAAAATGAGGAACCTTTGTACAGCAGAGCCCTGCTATCCTGATTTAATTGGGACCAAATACTGTTTGGTTTAGCAGGAATTTGGAATAGACTTATTTCATCAATAATATCAATTTATTAACTTGTTAAGGTGTAAACTTAGAGCTGTAACATCTGCTAGTGACCTTCAAAGACTCATAGTACAGACACTCTACTTATCCCACTACTTTCTGCATTCCAAACAGATTATTGCAAATTTATTGTTAAGCTTTGTTTTAAGTGTTGAGTTACTTTACCGAGTCACTGTATCTTTTTTTTTTTATGTTCGTAACCCTTGATGTAAACTGTTAAACATTAAAAGTGGCAAGTAAATGAAGTCGTTCTTTGCTTACTTTAAAACAAAAACTTCAAGTGTTAAAAAGACTGGATAAAGGAGAAAGTGCTTACTAAATTATAACTCAAATATGGTGTTGGAAACACAACAATTAGTTACTGAGAAAAAATTACATTAAAATTGAGCAGTTTTGTTCTTCTTCGAGTGAAATAATTCTTGGTAAAAAGAAAAAAAAAAAAAAAACGACTGTGCCTTATATGAAAAACTTGACAAGGCCTTATTTATGTGGATCACTTAAGAAAGAGCAAAAGGAATCCCAATTTCAGGTCCTTAGCTTATGGATCGTGACCGGTCATTTTCAGCTAGTGTGATGTTTTGGAGCATTGGAAGAAAAGACAGAATTAGACAGCTCACAATTGCTGGGGACAATCCGTCAGCTGACAATGAAGCAGCTGCCAATTACGTAAAATAATTTAAAAACCTTGTTTCTTCTCAGTAATGCCAACTGCAGCAAGTTTACAATGCAGAAGAAACCAGATTGAACTTTAAGGCTTTGCCTACCAAAAGTCTTGCTTTGCAAGAAGACAGATCTGCCGCATGGTTTAAAATGGACTAGCAACATCTGTCTTAGCTTGAAGTAACACCTTTGCAACAAACAAACTTCCGTTGATAATAACAGGCAAATCAGTGAAACCACGACTGTTCAAAAACATTAACATCAACTCACTTTCTGTGTATTATAAGAATCAAAAAGATGCTTAGATGGAGCTCGACTTACTCAAGGAATGGTTTGAGCACCAATTTGTCCCTAAAATGACAATGCCTAACTGTGCTTTGCTGTTACTAGACAATGCTCCATCCCAACCAGAAGAAATGAAACTTGTTTGTGGAGATGTCAAAGCAGTTTTTCTGCCACAGAATTTAACTTCAATTCTTCAGCCTAAGGACCAGGGTGTGTTGCAGGCCGTTAAACAAAAATGCTGCTCCAAGCCTTACTTAAAGAGGATGAAAATGGAACACAATCCCACAGAAACTTCAGAAAATTACAATAAAAGATGTGATTTGCTGTTTGGCTGAAGCATGAGATAACACACTATAAAGGTGCATTACAAAAATCATGAAAAAACCTCTTATTGTACATTGGAATTTGTTGGGACAACTTTTACACCAGTGAAAGTCTGTGACCTCTTCTTGCCAGTCAAGAAAATACCTGGGTGTTAAGAGACTGAAGAAAGCTGTGTTGAGGAATGGGCTGCTGTTGACATCAATGGCCACGAGAAGTCTGGAGACGAAGACATTGTAGTAATGGTGCAGGGCTCATCAGCTCAGATCGACTCAGAGGAAAGCGAGGAGGAGGTGAACACTCAACCTGAACTCATATCACACACACAGGCATGGCAAATGCCCTTGAACTTGCCTTATGCTATGTCAAACAGCGTGCTTCATCAACACCAAATGATGTTATGATCATGCGGGAATGGCAGAACGTTGCATCCTCAAATCAGTTCAGTGCTCTTCACCAGAAAAAAGGACAGACTTCATTTCTTAAGTGTGTGCAAATTGGTTGATTTTTGTATTTAGCAGTGGTTAAAGTGACTCTCAGAACTGAAGAAATGAAGACAATGTGTACTGTACTGTAACTAACCAGCTTTCATTCCAGTATGGTTTCAGGAGTTTTCTTAAGCTTAGGCTCTATATATGTCTCTATTGAACATCTTTGCATAATAATAAATGTACGTTTCTTCCAATTTGCTTTTGATTTCTCCTGTTTGTAAGGTATAAAAGTCGCTATTTTTCTCTAACTCTGTTTGGAATAGGCAGATTTTTGGAATAGCGGCGTTTAGAATAGTGGGACTCCACTGAGTGTACTGCATGTAAAAGACACAAACTTTTTGTACATTTACTTCAGTTGCTACTCTGAAAGGACACTGAAAGGAAAATGAAATTACCTTCTACTACCATTAAATATGAATTGGATGTTAGAATATCACTGTTGGAATTCATGGAACCTTTGCTCTTGCATAGGGGGAGGTAATCAGTATAGAGATTAAATATTAGTTTTGGTACAGCAATGATAAAGTAATTAAAGAGTTGCATTGAACATTTCAAAGTTATTTAAGAGTCACAACTAACCTTTTTGACGTTTAATATATTCGTGACATATTGTTAATAATGGAAACAATTTCTTCAGCATTATTTGAATAGTGGCAGTGTTAAATGTTCTAACTGATATTTTTTAACAAAATGCATTTTCAGTTCTATTGCATTCTCAGGAGTCTGTTGCATGTCCCAAGACTTGTTCCAAGCACCAAACCATGGAGAAATTGTTTCAAACATTCATCATAGTGAGAGATTGCAATTAAGATCCATCAAACATGCAAATAACTCACTCGCTTCTTGTAGTGTTACTTTTTCTGAATGTTTGATCCATGTAAGTCGTCCCTGATAAACCTACTCAAAGTAGTCCCTAATTGGGGCAGTAAAATGGTTATACAAAATTAGCTTAGTTTTTTTTTTACACTTTCTGGATGTGAATTCCAGAACACATTTTGTTAGATATTACACACATATGCCAGCACTTTTTTCCAGTATCCAAAAGACTTCTAGATCTCAGTCTTTGGGACAGCATTGTTAGCTGTGTCAGTGATGCATGTTAATGTCATCTATACTTGTAAACTGATGATCCTATAAGTGCTATTTATTTTGGAGATTAGAAAAAAAAGTCATATGGAACCTATGTCTGGTGAGTATGGAGACTGGGACATCATTACATTATTGGTTTTGACCTAAAATTCACAATCAGGCATTGAAATATGAGCAGGTCTGTTATTGTGATGCAAAAGCCATGAACTGTTTTGCTACAAATCCATTCTCCACACCTTCAGTTTACTTCACACAAATGGCGTTGAAAGGTTAAGCAGTATTCCTTATTGATCATTCAACCTCGTGACAAGAACTCATGATGAACTATGCTACTAAAATGAAAAAAAAAAAAAAACATACTGAGTATAACCTTCACAATTGACTATTTTGTAGAGCTTTCTTCGGTTTCTGTGACCCATAATGCTTCCACTGGCACAATTGAGCCTTAGATTTGAAGCCATATCTGTAACCCACATTTCATCATCTGTTATGACATGTTTCAGTAATTTGCATCATTGTTTATTTCATTTAATTGCTTCTGAGCAACTTGCAGTCTCTGCTTTTATTTTTGTTTTATTTTATTTTGTTGTTGTTTAAAATTCAACCATTTTTGAACAAGTTTTGCTGTCATGTTTCATACCGAAACATTTGAAAAAATTGCATGCTACGCACCATTTGATATGCGAATTTCATCATTGACTTCACTGATCATAATTCAGTGACCATCATTTTTTTAAAAATTTCATCTGATCCAGGGCACTCATCATCTATAATGTCTTTACAGCTTTCGTTGAAACACTTATACTACACATAAAACCTTGTTTTTCTTACAGCAGACTTGCCAAAAGCAGGATACAACAGTTCTAAAATTTTGCTACACTTTATTCTGGTCTTACATCAAAAATTAATGCAGAATACTGATCAATTTTTATACTAAATAAATAATTGCTGTTACTGCCAGAACAAACACCTTTCTAACAGCTGACAACAGACTAAATAATCCTATATAGCTAAGACTGTACATGTACTGTTCAGATGTATTTACCAACACAACAATGAAAATATGCATGAATCAGACAAATAAACCACACAAAGTTACAAAATTCATGTTATGTTTTCAACATACCTCTTACATTCAAATGTAATAATCTGTCTTGAACTCAGTAATGATCTCCCCAACCAGCACCAGATTAGAAGCTAGTGCTTCGATGACATCAGACCTTTAACAGTATATATGTATCCTACAACCAATACAGCAATTGTCACTTTGTAAAATTTTTGACTGATTCTGCAAGAAAAAGTATGTCAATGGAATTATTTGAATTATACAACCTGACACAGTTAGTGAACTTTTCCAATAGAATATATGGAAACAGTAGCCCAGTTATAGATAACATTTTCACAGCTTGTTTTCTGTCTCAGCGAAATTAATAATGGCCTGTTAAAACATGATACACAAATTGTAACACTGAAAGGAATTGAGGCAATCAGTATTTAAAATTATGAGCCCACTTCCAGTGCAGACATTCAAAGGCTCTGCCAAGAGACACACTTAGTAAGTCTGCAATACAGACAACTAGAATAACAAATGTAATTAGATTTCTATAAACCTTTATCGCTTTCTCCGAGAAATTTCTTTCCGTTAAAATGTAGTACAAATAAGCAACCTATTTGGACAACTCATGATATTGACATTTGAATGTAATGTAGGACAAAAGAGCTGTCTCATAAGACTAGTCACAACATAGCTACAGATTTCACGATGTTGCAAAGTGGTTGTGGATGTCATTCGACTGGCTGAAACAATGCATAACATCGAGAAAAGAAGGCAGTGACATAATAAAATTAGCATTATGTGATTGCTTGTTAAAGAAGTACTGGGTAAGAATGTGGGTCCGTACCATATTGCATGTCGTCTATAGGAGAATGGTGTCGACAAAGATCCACAAGGATTGTTCAAAAGACTTAATAACGTTTTCCTGTCAGTATCTGGCAAGTTAAATCAAAATTTTATTTGAACAGGAAAGTTTTTAGAACTTCCAGAAACTGGTATTCTGAAACAATTATATCACATGCAGCTACAGGAAATAAGCACAGAGGAAACTGGATCAGATACTAAATTAGTGAATAGTAACGACTCACTGTGGATATGATAGAATGTCAAGCAGACTATCAGTGCACCACATAGTAAGCTCTTTTCTCTCATCTTTGTAATGTATCTTTCAGATGGAGTGAGTTTACTTACAGATTAAAATAGTCATTAGTAAAATTGTTTCGTAAAAAAGGGAGAAAGGTCTAACATAGACAATTACAAACCATTATTGTTGCAGTCGGTGTAGTTGAGGATTTTTGAGAAAGCCATGTACGCTTTTCAGTACACACAATTTTGCTGTCAGACTTGAGTATGGCTTCAGTAATAAGGGTGTCAACAGGAAATATGGTTTCTTTTGTGTGTGAGATACTTTCAGGTTGAAATGCCAAGTTAAGAACACTGGGTATCTTTTCTCATTTAATAAAACTTTTGTATAAGCTGGAAAACTATAGAATGGTGGAAGAATCTGAACAATATCAAAATAAGAAATGGAAGATTGTACTTCTGTGTCAACAAACTGGGAACAGTTTCATATGTGACACAGGCATGCTGTTGGGTGTGATGTCTCACATGAGTCTGTTTTGCGTCCGTTTATTTTCTTAATATAAACTTCCGGGAATTAAAACTGAAACACGATGAAAGCGGCATGTGATAAACTTCAAACAGTCATCAAATGTACTACATGCTTGGATATGCAAATAATTAGCACTTCAGTACAACTGCACAGCATAGTTAGGAATAACACCATCTATATTCTGTATGTAAGGAAAGATTAAGCAGCAGGTTTGACATTCAGAAATCACATTTGAAGGTTGGTTCTTTGTGAGAATGTCATGGTATGCCTCGTGTAAGAAAGGGAAATGTCTGGCAGTAAGTGTGTTGAGGTTCAACAGCAACAGAATTGTTGCCTATCAAACTGCAGTTTATTGGTCTGTTTTCTTGCTGGTCAAAAGTCAATGACTGTCTTGTGAATATGGGGCCAATGTGTTTGAGAAGACCATACTCAAGGCGACATGAGATGTCAATGATTCTATGTCCCCATCTGCCTGAAGGGATAGACATATTGTTGTTTTGTGTTGTATCACCATGACATGTACTGTAAGTTAAGAAACTGACTTGTCGCAGCAAGATGAGTATCCACATGGCCAGTGTAGAGACGTCTGGTGCATCACTCTCTCTCAGCCATGTGACTGTTGTTGCAGTTTTTCTTGATGCGTTAGTAGAGACAGGAGCACTGAAAGTGGTGCACCCAGGGTGGCACTACATTGTCTTTCCTTACATGCCCTCATTCTGCATATAGTATCACAATAGACATACCCTTGTGTGAAGGCTCTGAAAAGGACAAAGATTGGCGGATTGCACTATCATACGGGCCCAGCATACGATATGATAGTGTGGGGTGCCATTGGATACGTAAAATTCACATCTCTGCTTCATATAGCTGGTAATTAGGACAGCAGGTATTATATTTCTGGTGTAATTTAAGGCTGGTGGTGATACCCTATCCTCAAGGTCTCTGTGATGTCTTTCAGCAGGGTAATGCAAAAACTCATGTTGTGTGTATGGTCCTAAGATGATTCAATACAGATAGTGTTAGTCTGTTGCCCAGGACAGCATGTCCTCAGGTTTTCTGACTCATTGAAAACAACTGGCCACGGGTTGCAGACAGTCTGATGTGCCACAACTCGCCAACCATTATGACTCACAGTCATGAAGCTGGAGCAGTGTGGACCAAGATATATGTATCTTTCACCAAAGCTCAGTTGATCCCATTCCCAGGTGTACCAGATTGTGCATCCTGTCTATCCCCAAATAATCGTATGCGTGGGGGGAAGGGGGGGGGGGAGGGGGAAGATTATCTCCCACTGATCACTGATGTCGGCAGGTGATTCAAACATTTTTGTGTGTGCAAGTAGCTTAATGGGTATTTTAAATGATGTGGAATGTAATGTAAATGATTAACTTATTATTTGTTGATTTTTCTGTTTGAGTTGAACTGACAGTGTATGTTGATAGTGACTAGCCTCAGATGTGTCGATTCATTACTGAAGGATTATATGACTGGCTCTGAAATGCTAACTGAAAATAACATTTATATTTTTAGAGGTAGTCATAACTGTTCAGCTCCAAACATTGTGTCCTTAATGTTATTGTGTACAATACAACAAGTTAGACAGGCGATGTACAGACAATGGTCGATGTTCTATAGGTGATAGACAGTATGCCCAGGTGGCTGCCAATGTTTTGTCTGAATTTGTACGGTAAATACTGTCACCTGTTGACATCACAAGACATAGTTTTGACACTTGCACCATAGCAGAAATTCTGGATTGTTATGTAATGTATGGCTAGTATACAGGGTGTTTCAAAAATGACCAGTATATTTGAAACGGCAATAAAAACTAAACGAGCAGTGATAGAAATACACCCTTTGTTGCAATATGCTTGGGGCAACAGTACATTTTCAGGCGGACAAACTTTCGAAATTACAGTAGTTACAATTTTCAACAACAGATGGCGCTGCAAGTGATGTGAAAGATATAGAAGACAACGCAGTCTGTGGGTGCGCCATTCTATACGTCGTCTTTCTGCTGTAAGCGTGTGCTGTTCACAACGTGCAAGTGTGCTGTGGACAACATGGTTTATTCCTTAGAACAGAGGATTTTTCTGGTGTTGGAATTCCACCGCCTAGAACACAGTGTTGTTGCAACAAGACGAAGTTTTCAACGGAGGTTTAATATAACCAAAGGACTGAAAAGCGATACAATAAAGGATCTGTTTGAAAAATTTCAACGGACTGGGAACGTGACGGATGAACGTGCTGGAAAGGTAGGGCGACCGCGTACGGCAACGCGCAGCTAGTGCAGCAGGTGATCCAACAGCGGCCGCGGGTTTCCATTCGCCGTGTTGCAGCTGCGGTCCAAATGACGCCAATGTCCACGTATCATCTCATGCGCCAGAGTTTACACCTCTATCCATACAAAATTCAAACGCGGCAACCCCTCAGCGCCGCTACCATTGCTGCACGAGAGACATTCGCTAACGATATAGTGCACAGGATTGATGACGGCGATATGCATGTGGGCAGCATTTGGTTTACTGACAAAGCTTATTTTTACCTGGACGGCTTCGTCAATAAACAGAACTGGCGCATATGGGGAACCGAAAAGCCCCATGTTGCAGACAAAGTCCAAAAACATTCTGCTTTACTCAACAGATTATATTTGAGAATATCCATGTAACAACTTTGCTCTTGTCCCCATGATGTCATAGGCATTGTCACGGCCTCTCTTCCTCTGCGGCACATACCATATCTACAAGGTAGGATCTAACAATACAGAATAAACGGCCTGGCCAGCAGGTACTGTGAGCGTGATATGATGTTTACCATCGTCCCAGCTTGCAGATAGGCTGAGTCCATCCGCCTCGTGCTACATACTCATTCTACATCCAAGTAGTAGATTATTTAGTACATTACAAAAATAAACTTTTTTACGGTGACAATCATCATTCATCGGTTCAAAAAATGCTTGTGCGGCACATAACTTCATCAGAGTGATTCATTGCAATACAAATTCAAGAAATGTTAGATGAAGGAGAACATGAAACAGGCATCTGCCTTGACCCAACTAAAACCTCTGACACATTAGACTATGGAATTTTGAAGAAATTTAACATACATAGAATTTCTTGTAGAAATAGGAAACAGCTAATTGGTTGCAAAATGGAAGGTTTGTTAAAACTCTTTTACAATGGATTCAACATTTATAGAAAGTCTTCTTTAGAAGGAGATGCATTAAAATACAGCTGAAAAGCATCAGCCAGAAATAAAATTTCACCTCCATAATAATTAAAATATGCACAACATGATGGTTGTCGTTTGGTGTTTCCTCATCAATGTACAGGTAGTGCACTAGTGTCAAATACTCAACACTTGCATAAGGAAAGCTTCTGGCAAGAGAGGGCACTATAGTCTGATCCACAAATGATGGTGGTTCGCGCAGGTCAAGAAACAGGTGGGCACTGCATTACTGTTGATTCCAAGTGACAGCTGCAGTAGAGTCCACACAAGATACGGTGACCAATGCACAGTGACCAGTTTTCATTGGAAGCACTAGGTGAGTTCATTCATTTGTTCAGAAGGGGAAGCCAACATTGTTTGCCTGCTTTTGGCTGGTCGTCTATGAACTGTGATGACAGAATTGAGCTGCACACCCTGCAGTTTTTCTCACATGATTTTACAGGAGCCATTCGGTAAAAATATTCCATTTTGGTGTTACTTATAGCTTTATGTGTCAACTTCAATTGTTTTAATCTTTGCATTTAAGTAAGACACTTTGCATAGTCCCAAAAAGTTTGCAATGAAAAATAGGAGCCATTATGATTTTGCGTTTGGTGAATGTTAGTTAATATGTTGCTCCATAATAAATGTAGGTAACATTTAAATCTTTCTTTAGACTTCAGTGGAAGGTGTCTAGCTGTCACCAATCCTCAGACAATTGATCTAATGCAGCACACTCATTTGTGGCCATGTGCACCAGAATAACGCCAGAATGAAATATCCGTAACATTCCTCTGTTTCATAAATGGTTTGAGATACTGAAATGAGATTTAGACAAATTATAGCATGCAAAGAGAAGAGTATTTTGCCAAAACGGTTATTATGCAAAACTTCATTACCTATCATGTTATTCCACTAACTGTAGAGTTTTTTTGATGAAAGAATGTAAGGGCCTTTGATAGCTGGTTAGGTAAAAAAATGCTGTGGGTTTTGGAACAGCATAAGTAAAGACATTACACATTAATTTTCATACTGAGGATGTGCTTTTTCATAAGCTATTGACCTTACTTTTCTCAGGCCTCACTTAATAATCTTAATAAACAATAATTCCAGAATTCAATCACAGTTGCACGTGCACAGCATGTTAATGAGGTGACATTGTGCAAACTCCACTGTGTTGTGGCAAAAGAACCAAATTTCAACATGGCAACAAGAGAAGTGTACGTTTCACTCAAAATTCGCCACTCATGACACTACTCTGAAAGTTATAAATGGTTAAAAAGCCAGGTTAAAATAAATTGCTGCTTTTGTTGCATTTTCAGTGGAATTCTTTCTAGATACTAACCAAAGCAGAGTTCACAGTAGTTATTTTTGAATGATCACCATGCCTGTGTGGGTATGGCAGGGCTCCACTCTACGTCTACAAAAAGATGCATGTAGGCTTCAGTTTAGAATGGCAGTTCCCCTCCAGTGCTCGGCATTTCCCCTACAGAGTCTGCCCGCAACCCCCACCACCACTGCTCTCCCCCCATGTGCCCTGTCAATAGTGCATCTGCCAGTCACATTATTTTGCGTGCACTCTACATGCATACATGTATTGTGCAGTCGATGTAAGCATATAGACTGATTAGCCAGAACATTATGACCACTGACCTACTATCGATGTAAACCTGTCCAGGTGACAGCAGTGCCACCTGGTGAGGAATGACTGCTACACAGACAGTAATATCAGTGAACATTCTGTCTGTGTGTAGAATGGGGAAGGCGCGCAATCTATCGGAGTTTGACCGAGGACAGATTGTGACAGCTGGGAAGCTCGGCAGGAACGTTTATGAAACTGCACAAGTTGTCAGCTGTTTGAGGAGTGCTATGATGAGTGTCTTCAACACCTATTGAAACCAAGACAAAACCATGTCCAGATATTATGGGGTAGGGTGACCACCCTTCATTACAGACATTGGACGCTGTAGGCTGGGCAGAATGGTAATACAGGACAGGTAGTGAACTGTTTTGGAACTAGTGTCGGACTTTATGCTGGGCAGAGTACAAATATGTCTGGACACAGTACACTGAACACTCCTAACAATAGGCCTCCACAGCCAATGACCCATACATGTACCAGTGTTAACACCACAACATTGGCAACTTTGACTGAAATGGGCATGTGACCACTGGCACTGGACATTGGCACAGTGGCAGAGCATTTGATGGTCTGATGAATCTTGATACCTTCTTCATCGTGCCGATGGGAAGGCGTGAATCCATTTTCTTCCAAGGGAACAGCTCCTTCACACGTGTACTGCATGACGGAGACAAGCTGGTGGTGGTTCCATTATGCCCCGAGGGAACATTCATATGGGCCCAATGGAGCTTGTGCAAGGCACCATGATGGCTAAGGAGTACACTGGTTGTAGACCATGTGCACCCCGTTGTGAAGATCATGTTTCCCTATGGCAGTGGCATTTTTCGACAAGATAATGTGCCGTTTCACTAGGCTATGAGTGTGATGGAGTGCTTTGAGGAACACAGTGGTCAGTTCCAGTTGATCCGTTGGCCACTCAACTTGCCAGATCCAAAGCCGATCAAACACATCTGGGATGTGATTTAACATGACGTCAGAGCTCATCTCCCCCCCCCCCCCCCCCCCCCACCTGTAATTTATGGAAATTGGGTGCTGGGGGGGGGGGGGGGTGCAGATGTGGTGGCAAATCCCTCAAGTGACCTACCAAGACCTCAATGCTTCCATGCCATGACACAGTGCCACTATTATCTGTGCCAAAGACGGATATATAGAATATTAGGTAAGTGGCTGATCAGCATATTTTGCAAATTATGTCTCTCTTTCGCTTGTGTAGAATCTGTAACTTACCATCATTATCAGCCATGGCAACTTGCAATAAATGGAATAAAAATTCAGTATATAACTCACGACAGTAACGTTTAATGTTCTCGTTGGATACGACCTTCACAGCAGAATGCTCAGACCAGTACTGAACAGTCATTGACTATTGGAGAATGCAAGATGTAAGTGGGCGAAACAAGCTTAAACTCCATCGCCATCATTTCTGGCTCCAATTATAGTAGTATGTGCAAGGAGGGTGTGTGATAGTTAATTAAACTTTCTCATGTTAACTTGCTTCGAATGTTAAAATTAAAATTATGATATTAAAATTCAGACCATATTTAGCTGTGTCCATGTTTAAAATTCATGAAAATGCAACAAGTAATAAGTTACCATCTAAAAAAGTCATTGTGGTAAAACTAAATTATGTATAACTGTGAATAGTGGAAATAGAAACTATAGCATAAGAAACCAGGGTGTGGAAGAGGGTGAAAATGGAGAAGAATGGTGGGGGTAGAGGGAGGGAAGGAAAGGGGAAATAGAAAGAGATGGTGGTGGATGGAGGAACAGATAGTTAACCTGTGTAATTCTCAAACACTCTGTACCTGAAAAGTTGCAAACATCATACGTATAGAAATATATGGTACATCATAACGAAGAAGAAACGCAAGTACCACTTAACATAAACAGGTAAGGAAAATGACATATCCTATAGTAATATGGAAGCCTGAGCCATTTCTCTCTTATTGTAATGAAAGTAGGCGTACAAAACTATCTAGAAAGTTTCTTCTCTTTCAACATTTTGTGGAAAGAGAACAAGCAACTTTTTAACATTCCTTAATGTGTTTATTAATGGTTCTGTCAGTAGTTGCAGTATTTATATCAGGCAACTACTTTTGAACCTTACAGATTCAATTTCAAGTCTGGCCTACTTAGTTGACAGTGAACAATGACTACAAAAGTGATTTTACAATGAAAAGTTCAAATGTAACAGCAATTAATTATTTGAATACAAACACACCTGCATTGGCTGGCAGTGCCTGATCTTAATAATAAACATCAAAGTGGCAACACATTAATTATAAATGTTTGCAGAATGATACCTCTTACCAAGTCAAACTCAAGATCTTGGTCAACAAAGCCAACAGCACCAGGAAACTTTCAGTGGCAACAGCACCACACCTCACGTACAAGTGCATATCTGCAGTCAGTGGGCATTTCTTGTTTTAAGTGTGGACTTTCCAAAATGGAGGTTGTTGTTTGGCTGTTGTCTGTGTGACCATGACGTAACTTTGCCACTACTTCACTTACAGATCACTGGCATAGTACATCGTGTTATTGCTTACCACAAGGATAGAGCCTAGAGTGTACGAAGTTTAACATGCCAATCCCTGCATTACAACAGTGTCTTGATAATACACAGGGCAGTATGCGGACTTTTGGAAGACAACCATTTGTATGTATAATGCAAAATTTGTGATGGAGCAATAGATGTGACATGTTTCATTGGACTTTATATTAAATGTGACTGGTTAATAAAGGCACTGCGATGCCCGCTAATTTAATTCGATGCGTCCATTGGCCATGAACGCACACTTGAACATGAAATGCTGATCTTATGTTCAAATATGTAAGTGGTACATGTGACTTTGTATTTGTGGAATACATGTACATTTGTGGTTGTCATTTACTGTAGTGATGTTAGGTTAAATATAGATGTATCCTCACTTTAAATGTGACGGGCCCATTGACTGAAGATGTGCGCTTCTACATGAGGCATGACACTAGCATAATCAAAAGTTTCCTTGTGCTGTTGGCTATGTTGACCTCCAGTTTGATTTTGACTTGGTAAGAGGTATGTTTGGATTGTGGCATTGGTTCTACAGGCATTTATAAAGTATGTGTTGCCACTTTGATGTTTATTATTATGATCAGGCACTGTCAGTGCAGGTACGTTTGTATTCAAATAATTAATTTCTGTTGCATTTGACCTTATTATTTCAATATCAATTTTTTTATTCATTGCTCACTGACAACTATGTACTGATTTTTGTAGCCTCAGTAGCTCAGGCTTGAAAATGAAACTGTTAAGGTTCAAGACTGGTCATCTAATGTAAAAATACTGCAATTGTTGACAGAATTGTTAATAAACACTTAGAATATTTCTATTTTTTAGTTACACCTGTTCATTTAAAATGCACCTATCTTTTTGAGCAACATGTTTAAAAATTATTAATTCTTCTTGCAGGTAACACCTGTAAACTTTACTTACTTTATACAAAAGTTCTAAGTCTTCTAGCCTCCTTGGTGTGTGTTGGAGAAGAAGCTTATGTTCAGTAAAAGTGGAATTGTACACATCCCCCCCCCCCCTACCTTTACTCAGGGTACTCTTTACATCTTTTTTTAAATGGCCTCCCTGTCTGCTCTATGTAACAGTTAATTTTATAAGCACCAGTGTTTGTGAAACGACTTGGGTCGTGATAGAATCGTTTAGTTTTTGTTTTAGGCTATTGTATACAATGAAAGAAACTTTGCAGTCTACTTATCATGTGCATTACATTTTCTATAAAATTTATAGAAATATACTTATAACTCTCACTTCCTGTCTTCAAACTTCTATTCACCGAAGTTGAACACCTAACACCAGGTCTCTCTCTCTCTCTCTCTCTCTCTCTCTCTCTCTCTCTCTCTCTCTCTCTCTCTCTCTCTCTCTCTCTCTCTCTCTCTCTCTCTCTCTCTCTCTCTCTCTTCTACAATATGTTCAACAAATCTAGGACATTTCCTTTTGGAAGTATGCAGTTTTAAGGGAGTGCGCAGAGTGTGATGTATTGCAGGGTGGAAAAAAGTGGTTTCATGGGTGTGTGGATGACATGAGACAGCTGTAATGATATTGCCTACAAAAGTAATTTTATGGAAAATGTCAAAAGTTGATTTTGTTGTTAACTAACCTTAGTTTCAGATCCAGAACATTAAGTTCTCTGTTACCATTTTGTATTTTGTGAAATTGATTTTCTCATGATAGTTGTTAAAAGCATGGAACATTTGTTGTAGACCTTGGTCACTGCCATTAAACACTATGAGTGTCGTCTGTGTAATGAGCATAGAAAGAAATCATACTCTTCAAAAATGGATTACTCTTGAAAAATATTCTTTCAACACATTTACAAAAAGATCCTGTGGAATTCCATGTAACATAGCTAAATGAATTGTTGCTCATACAATTTCCCATTGGACTGAAAATAATTGCAATTCAGTACTGTCTGTAATAAAGTTAGTATTTCAGATACTAGTACCACTGTTAATATTTTTGTTGCCAGATATTATTTTCAATAATTTTGAGAGTATAATCTACCAGCACGTTAGTATACTCTTATGATGCCATAGGATATCAACTGAGAGGAAGGAGCACACTCATTTCTAACTTATTAAATAAATCAGCGGGTGTTTTTAATGGAAAACTGTTTTCAAATACAAAAGCTTCTTTGATATTAGTTACAAAAATCTTGCTAGTTTGTGATGTGGACTGTTTATCCTATTAATGATCGGGTGAACTGAGGGGTTTTCTTTATGTACTTCGTACTGGTCTCTCACAATAGGGGGCTTAGGGTACATGTTAATTAACTTTTCTTTTAAGATTCTTTCATGAGATTTTTAGCTGTACCTAAAATAGACCTAATTTCTTTTTTGTAATTTAGGGTTTGCATCATTAATAATCTTGGAAAGTTCATTTTTCTTAAAAATTCGAACATTTTGTTACATATTCACTTTCTTAGGTGATAAGTGTATTTCCTGTATCAGCCCTTGTTACTAGAGCCTCACTGTTCTTTAATTTACAATTAACACTAGAAGTAGTGCCTCTTTTTCTTGTTGCAAATGCTTATTTCTGGCTAACTTTATTTCTTTTTTTAAATTTCATTGTATGCATGAACAATTCTGGTCTAGTGAGATTTCTCTATTTTAGCAGAATCAAGAGTAATATTAAGGTCTACAATAAAATTATCTGGCAACTTAGAGTCATTTAGCTGAGGTACAAAATTATATTTAAAACCTTTAGCTAACACTTTTCTTGATGTGTGAAACGTATGGAACTCTGGTGTTTATAAAATTACATGAAGTGACTGCTCTAACTGGTACATAGGATGGACAGGGAGACCGTTCAAAGTAAGCTATAAAGGGCACCTGCTGAGTGAAGACAGGGGAAATGTGTACAGTTCCACTTCTGCTGAACATCTGCTACTTCTCCAAAACGCATCACAGAGACTAGAAGACTTAGAACTTTTGTCTAAAGCAAGTAAATATCACTGGCTTGACCTGCAAGAAGAATTAGAGATTTTTAAACATTGTACTCATAAAGATGGATCCACTTTAAATGAACAGGTACAAATCTAAAATAGGAATTTTCTAGATAGTTTTATACCTCTACTTTCATTACAATAAGACATAAATGACTCAATCTTCCAAATGACTGTAGAATATGTGATTATCTTTGACTATTAATGCTAGTGGTATTTGTATTTCTTTTTTGTTATGATGTAACATATATTTCTAGAGGTTTGATGTCCACAGTTTTTCAGATATGTTGTATTTGAGAGTTGTACTTGTTTTACCATCTCCCTACCCCCCACCACGACATCTCTCCATCCCCCTTCCCTCCCTCTACTGCCATTCCTTCCCCCTTTCCCTCTTCCCCATTCTGATTCTTTTTGTTATTGTTTTTATTTGCACTGTTCACAGTTTTATGTAATTTGATTTTACCACAATGACCTTTTTTAGCCAGTAACTTATTATTTGTTGCCATGTTATTAATTTTAAATATGTACACAGCTAAATGTGATGTAGTTTTCAATGTAATAACTTTAATTTTAATGTTCAAAGCAAGATAAGCATAATAAAGTTTCATTAACTATCGTGAACCCTTCTTGCACTTATGACTAGTGCCATCTTTTGCCAGGAGCTTTTCTTAGTGCACTTTTTTCATACATGATGCTGGTGAACTATTTGTACATTGGTGAGGAAACACCAAACAGCAACAACCATATTGTGTATGTTTTAATTATTATGGAGATGAAATTTCATATTTGTGTATGTTTTAATTATTATGGAGATGAAATTTCATATTTGCCTGACATCTTTCAGCTATATCTTAATGTGGCTCCCACAACATGTAATCCAGTAAGTCTGAATAAGTTTTTGTATTTGTAATGTGATATGATTGAGTTATTCCATGTCAAATCAACACAACAACAACAACAACAGTCAACAGTCAACAACATGACCCTCTTCATTTTCATAAAATTTGCTGTGTTCATTGCATACAAGAAGAGAATGAAAAATACCAAATTAGAATTTTTGCATAAGTAAGACAAAGAGTAATGGGGAGTCAAAGTTCTAAAAATGTGTGGAAAATTTGACAAATGCTGCTGACAAAAACTGCTGTAAATTCTGTTCTAATAAAGGTAGATCAGTGAATCAGGTAATTTTGGAACAGTCTTGAAACAGGCTTTTCAAAGATATGCAATTTTGCCATATTTGAAGAATATAAACAATTAAGGTCAGTTATCTTGACCTTTGACCTTGAATATCTCAGAATACCTTCCCTTCAAATTTGTCAAAAAATATGTATTTGCTTCTTCATGTCAGTCTATATAACATAGTAAAAAATCAAGTTGGAATGATGTTGGGATTAAGAGATATAAATGCAGCTGTGCACTGCATCATTGCAAAATAAATTGTATTCAGACCCCAACATTATGATACAAAGCACTGAAAAACATGTTTATTGTTAAAAAGACAGTGTTATAACATAGCACAGTAAGTTAGTGCAGTCAACGGGCCAATAGCAAGCATTTATAATATGCTGTGTGACATCCAACCAGTGCTGCAAAACACATTATAGCCATCCCAGCTGAACACATGCTTGGAGCCCTGGTAAACAGGTTCATATTTATAGAAACAAATAAGACAAATGTATCATCTATGCTACATCCACAGGTCACCAGATACCATTGCACATGTCATAAAAACAGGAGAGAAATAATGACAATGCAAGACCGTCTGAAGATGGGACTCAGTCCCACGCTGGATTCGACCAACAGGGCTGGCCGGACAGTGGACACGACACCACAAGAGCAAGTCAATAGCAACCTAGGCAACAACAAAGTGCAACAAACTTTCGCCATAACCCTAACAACAGGTGAAGTGCGAGCCACAATCTGAATCAAGAACAAAGAGTAAAAACCAAACCAAATGAAAGTCATTGAAGAGTAATCAGCAGTACAGTGGAGATAGTAACAGATGATATCAGATGAGATACATGACCGACTGAGCAGTCAATGTGTGGTGGTATTTATGCCGGCTGCAAGGGACACTATTGGCCGGTGTATTCAAGTGGCGAGATGCAAACTAGGTGAGTGCAGCACTGTGGCAACATTGCCCTCTATCGTCCATTGAGGTCCATTTTCTTCATCGGGCTTTGAACGTCCGCACAGCCCAATACCAGAATCAAGACTTGCTATGCCTCAATACTGCGAAACAACATATAATGCTGTGTGTGTGCATCATTTGCTGAAAGGAAATACATTTGCCCTGTTGCTGTTCTCACATCTACCTTTGTAAGAATGTCCTTCTTGTCCACAGTTAAGATGTCAGGTTTCTCAGGGTATACATATAAAGGTGATGACCCATGAAGATGTTGGAAACTAACTGAAATGAAATGAGCGTATGGCATTATTGGCCGCCAAGTGCAAGTCTTATTTCAGTTGACACCACATTGGACAACATGCGTACCAGTGATGAAGATGAAATGATAATGAGGACAACACAACACCCACTCCACTAACGGAGAAAATGTCCAACCCAGCTGGGAATCGAGCACGGGCCCGCTGTGTGGGAGGCTAGCATGTTACCACTCAGCTAAGCAGGTGGACAGCTAATTGAAACCCCACTGGTATCTTCGTTAATATTCAAAACACATCCAAGCCACCAGTGGCCTTTGTACATGCATGCAACAAACCCTGTGATATCATAGAGGTATGAGTCTCATTGGGTCCTAGTTAGCGGTTCATTTCTGATATCTGGCAAATTGGAGAAAACTTGTGTTTGGATATTGTAATAACCAACGGGACTAAAACAATGTAACTCGTGGGTACCTACAATTGTGTGAATTTGTGCAGACCACTCTTGAAGGGGAGAGATTTTTTTCATCATAGTCACTGCTAGTTGTATAAAGAAAGTTACACACTGCAGTGTTCTTCGAGAACCATTCAAACAACTGTCTGGGTGTTATTACTGGTGAGTTTTAGATGCACTGCAGGCTGGCACAGGCAGCAAGTCTCTTGATACCAGTTACACCATCACATGGTTCTTTGCCATGTGATGTGGCAAAGAAATGCCACTCTACAGGGACATGGAAATCACGTCATCCTGCAGGACAAACACATTATTTTCTGCAAAATCACATATTAGACTGTACTCATTGTTACCAAGTGTCTCTTCCAGATGCTGTAGAAATACAGACTGTTGGGTGTCTGTAAAGGAATGCAACAGAAGCTTTTTTAATTTGTCTGCAAAGGTTTTCCAAATAGTCATCCACAGATGCTATGCTTGTCAGGAGAGTTCTTCTGTCCGAGGTGTGTCATGATAGAATGTGTACCGGGGCAATTTTCACATGTGGACATACAGCATTTTGGATGAACATGATTAAAAATGTTCCAAGCAAGACAGTAAGACAGTATTTGTAGGTGCTAAGCTGAAAGTCTGCATTACATTTCAACTCTTAATCTGGAACCTTCCAACATTAGCTTCATGTTTTGGTTAATACTGCAAACACATACACTATGGGTACCAGTTGCACCAGCCAAGACACAGTTCTTGGATCACAACTAGCAGAATTTTGATAATCTTATTTTCAGTCCCCACATGTTCCTCTTTGAATGTGTGTTACAGTTTATGCAGGTTTCCCAACTCTAAGTCTTTTTGTTTAAGTGTCCCGGAACCACCGTCCATGAGAGAAACCAAAATTGTCCTTCCCAGGCAAACAGTAGCTTATATCGTCTCTGTTGTAGAATTCTGTGACACTGTTCACAATTTGTTCACTTAAGGCATGTTTAGGTCTTGGATTGTGAGTTGTTAAAATACCACATTCTTTGATTAATTGTTTTGCTTTTCCCACTAAATGGTTAGAGGTTCCAAATTAATTTTCATCCTTTGAATGCTTCAACTTTTCAGAAGAAGTGTCAGAATTTGGATCTTCACTCCTGGTACTGAATTTCTCTTTCAAGTGCATTATCATTTCAGATTCACGATTGGTTTCATATTCTGCATTTTTTCCACACTAGTTATGTATTTACTTCTGAATACCTCAAGCATTTCCTTGAACTGTTTCTGCGCGTATGTTTTGTCTCCCAGTCTCTTCTTTTTCACTGGGACTCACCAAGAGATACCAGACTATCGTCTAAAGCAATTTTTGGTGCTACAGTTGTGTCTGACTCGTCTGAGGAGCTGTGCAGGTTTGCAGTTTCCACTAGTTTCAGTGTTGTTGGATCAGTCACAAGCCCTTGTCCCTGAGTTAATGTTTTTCTATATTGATCACATATTTTGCTGTCTGTCGCTATGCCACCATCCACATTTGTATTTTATGTAGAATTTTCTGTATCTTAGAATGAAGGCTTTTACGACCCTATGACATAGCTTCAGTAAAACCTTTAGGGGCTTGAGTTTGTGGTCCAAGGTACTCTTATGTTCCTGACATTTAGTCCAGGACTGCATGCTGGACATCCTCAGAGGCACTCCTTCACTGAGTCTTGCTGACTGACTGGTCGGACATCCAAGAGTGACATATATACTGTAGGAAAAGGGGTGTGGTCGAAGTAGCACATGATGAGCAGAGATAAAAAGAAAATAGATTTTCCTTTGAGACCCATAGTTAGTGCCATCAGTTCTCCCACATACGAAGTAGCAAGGTATCTGGGAACCCATTTACAACCATATATTGGGGCAACTGACTCATATGTAAAAGACTTGCATCATTTTATGGAGAAACTTGGAGGACTAATTCTGGCTCCTGAAGATATTCTTGTAAGTTTTGACATGGTGTCCTTATTTCTATGATTCCAGTTAATGGAATTATGATCTTTATAATGGACATTTTTTCAGAAGATTTGACTACTCTTTTTAGAATTGCCTTATTTCGAGTCAGTTCCAGTGGTACAATGAATTTTATGAGCAACTTAATGGTGTAGCAATTGGTAACCCATTAGGTCCTGCGATCGCAAATTTCTGTATGCAGAAATTCAAACAGTCAGCTCTGGACAAAGCAAATAAGTAACCATCTCGCTGGTGTCTATTTGTAGATGACACAGTTGTGGTTTGGTCCCATGGTAGAAAGGTTTTGGATGAATCAAACTAATCCAAAAATCCAGTGCACCATGGAAATGGAAAATGATAACAGAATATCTTTCTTGGATGTTTTAGTTATGAGACAGTCCGGTGGAAGTTTGGAACATAAAGTTTTTCAGAAAGTAACACATACGGACAGATATTTGCATAAAAACTCCAATCACCACCCACAACAAAAGAGAGGTGTCATTAAAAATCTTGTTGATAGAGCCAAATGAATATGCACATTGGAACACCTGGACACTGAAATAAAATGGCTACTCAGGGAAAGAGGGAAATAGAATTTCCCAACCAAGGAACAGAAAAATGGCTACTCAGGGAAAGAGAGAAATAGAATTTTTCAACCAAGGAACAGAAGACCAAAGGACAAGGATGAATCACAATAACAGAAAAATACATGATACACCCGCTAAACCTGCTGGGCAGAACAGGTAATAGGATTGTGGAAAGGGCCAGAGGTTGAGGTCAGTTTCTCCTTCTAACTGTCACTTATTGTAATTTAATAACCTTTACAACCAAAGCGGCACATAGCAGGACCTTTACCAAATGCAACTCTTTCACGGCCGAAGGCCTCCAAACAAGAAATCTTAACAAATCAACAAGGTAAAAACCAATTAAGATAGAAATAAAATAATAAAAAAAACAGCAAACTTCAGCAAAGTGCAATACAAATGCCTGAATGCTACAATTAAATTTCAAGATTTTAGACTATATTACCATAGACTTTTAAAGACAGAAGGCCAGAATGTTTAACAACAAGAAATCTTAAAAATCAACGAGATTAAAATGCAATTAAAGAGGTAAATCAAATAAGTAAATAAATGTATCACGGTTATGTGGAAAGCTGGGGCTAAGCAGATAGAACATACATATGCAAGGTGCAATACCAATGGCTGAAGGCCACAATTAAGTTTCAAAATTTTAAAATATATTACCATAATCTTTAAAGGCAGAAGGCTGCAATGTTTAAGCTTGAAAGATAAATTTAAAAATAAATTTTGCCAAATTTTTAAGAAAATAAAAAAATAACCATAAGCCTTGAATTTAAGGTAGTTGACGAATTAAACACCGGTGGCACTCAGAACCCTCCAGGGAAGTCGGCCTGCCCTCATTCACTTTGGCGAGACAGGTGGTGAGCCCAAGTATACTTGATCCGTCGGAACCCAACCAGGGGACAGCTGTGGCACGACCGACACGACTTGCTTCCCATCAATCAGTACATGAGAACTCAAACCAGATAGGTTACAATTGTGATAATCCACAATGGAGTATGTATTAGCTGTCAAAATTATACACCATGTTGGACAGCGACAACATGTGAGGAAAGGACACTGCCTGAAATCATGTTAGTGACCAGGACAGGTAACTGGAACACTAACGGCCACTAGACAGAAAATTCCACTGGTACACTTGAGTTTGAAACACGGTAATATACTTAACTACACTCAAAAGAACATTGCCTGAATTTACATCAGTGCCCAGGGCAGGTAACCAGGACACTAATGGCCACAAGACAGAAAATTCCACTGGTGCACTCAAATTGTAGTCGACCAAAATAGTTAATTGCACTGCTTGGGGGCTAAATTTCAGCAGTAGAAACACTCGATGTCACTCACAGGAAAACCTCACCAACAGCAAACCACCAAAACAAACCACCACAACATGAATGTACATGGTTTGAGTAGTTGAAACCACTACTCAACTTTGACGTCCTGGGTCGGTGAACGACGAAGCTCGTAGTGATTGGATGGATCCACAAACGCTCCGACACTGTGCAGGGGCTGCCAGCGGCCCCAGTCTACTGCACCGCATGGAGGTAACTTCCCTCATCCGCAACAACCGACCAACTTCCTGCTGGTCCATCCACCGACTGCTGCTCCATAACGACTGCACTGCTGTTGCATTGCCCACTCGCTTCCAGCACACAATGGCGGAAATACTGGCCCGGACCCATCCCTGCAGAGGAAACACGCCCACTGGGTAAATGACATCCCTGCACCAGGAAAGGACTGACCCAAGTTCCATAAGGTGGTAATTGAAGAGACCCAGAAGCACTCAGAGAACCGGTTACATGTCCCTGATGAGACGACCGACCTCTCAGGGCCAGTACGATGACACCATCTGAAATAGTCATCAGTGGAACTAACGCCAACTGCACACGCAACCTGACAAACACTTGCACGAAGACCTGGATGATACACAACAGTAACTAAGCACACGCGAAGACAAATTGGGAGACGATGACACCCACACAACCGACTCATGAACGATTGGTGAGCCAAAATGCCTCGTCCGGTAAGACGACCAACCGACGATCCACCAAGACCGTGGCCCAGAAGTGGTGCATGGTGGCAACATTCGGGTGAGCCATGTCGAGGCACTGCTTCAACCCGACTGCACTAGTGCTGCATTGCAGCTCCTGACTGGTAGGTCCGGACTGCGTTCCAACAGGCTGGCAGATCTGAAATTGTGACCCACACTGCCGACAAACTGAACTTTGACAGACAAGGGCCGGGAAGTAATAGCAGTCGAGCAAAGATACTACGAGAGGGGATATATCAGTATGCTCAGGGTCAGGCACAGCAGCAACTCAGTGACAGTAGTAATTTAGATTTAACTTAGTAAGGTGGAAGTACGTTAAAACAAGGTGTAAAATACATGATGGCGGGAACACGAGCCACACATGGCTCAATACAGTTTCTCTCCCTTTTGTTAAAAAAGTAACGGATCGGTAAGATTTTACAGAAACATAACATCAGCCTGGTCTTTAGACCAACAAAGAAAATTAGCCAGGTACTTCGGTCTGTGAAGGATAAATGCCCTCCTCTGTCGGCATGTGGTGTATGCAAAATTCCATGTATGTGTGGTAATGCTTATTGGAACTACCAATAGGAGTGTAAATACATGGCTAAAAGGGCACAAGTCTTTGCTGATTAGGAAAAACAGAGAAATCTGTTGTTGCGAGCATGCTCTTCAGTCAGGAAACCACAAAGTGAAGCTTTCTGAAACAGAAATTTTATCTACAGCATCAAATTATTATCCATAACTATGTAGAGGAGCCATTGAAATTTATAAGCATCAGGATAATTTTAATAGGAAAGAGGAGGCAATGAAATTTAGCGACCTATGGGCAGTAGCTCTGCAGAATCGCTAGACAATTTTATTTTTGACAAGATGGCAATCAATCGTTAAGTTCTAGCTCTGACAATGATTATCTCTGCTCATCACGTGCTACTTTGACAAAACCCCAGTTCATACTGTATATATGTCGCTCTTGGACGTCCAAACAGTCAGTCGGCAAGACTCAGCGGAGGAGCACCTCTGGACGAACTGTCAGGAACAGAAGAGTTTCTTGGACCACAACCTCACATCCTGAAAGATTTACCAGCAGTTATTTCCTGTATCTGTTGTATCCATCTTTCCTGAATGGATTACAGCAATACATAATCATTTCAAACTCCCTCTTGAAGGTAGATTTGTATAATTTCAATGCACAACAGCTTTTGTAGCAACTATCTGTGTACATACTGCAGCCACATTGCCATCCAATGTTTGGTAGCTTGATATTGGCCTCCTACATTGTTACCTTACTGTGTGTTATTTTAACACCAATTTTTATCAATAAGTGTGTTTTCCAGTGCTTTGTCTCATTTTGTTGGAGTTTGAATTAAATTTATTTTGCATTAAGGCAACTCATTGCTGTACATATTAATTTATATCTCCTGATCCCATTGTTGTCCCAATTTGATTATTTATTATATTCTATAGTGTAACAGAAAGAAACAGTGCGCCCCCGGTAGCTGAGTGGTCAGCGTGACAGACTGTCAATCCAAAGGGCCCGGGTTCGATTCCCGGCTGGGTCGGAGATTTTCTCCGCTCAGGGACTGGGTGTTGTGTTGTCCTAATCATCATCATTTCATCCCCATCGACGCGCAAGTCGCCAAAGTGGCGTCAAATCGAAAGACTTGCACCAGGCGAACGGTGTACCCGACGGGAGGCCCTCGTCACACAGCATTTCATTTTTCACAGGAAGAAACAAATGTGTTTTGTTTGTCAGTTTCAAAGATGACATGTTTAAGGTCAAAGATCAAAGTCACTGACTTTAATTGTTTACAGTCTTCAAATATGACATAATTGCATGCCACTGAAAAGCTTGTTTCAAGACCTTTCCAAAATTACCTGATTCACTGTTCCATTTTTATTAGAAGTTACAGCTCTTTTTGTCAGCAGTGTATGTTAAATTCTCCACACATTTTTAGAACTTTGAGTGGCCATTACCCTTGTCTTACTTATGCTAAAATTCTGTAATTTTTTATTTTTCATTCTCTTGTTATGTGCAATGAACACACGAAATTTTATGAAAATCGAAGAGGATCAAGTTGAAAATTGTACATTTTTGGGATGGAATAACTCGATTGTATGTACACTTGAACACTTTTCTGTGTGTGTGTGTGTGTGTTGTTTTTGTATACATTAACATGTTTTCACTGTTAACTTATTTATGTTGACAATACTTCCTTCTGAATAATGATAAAGGAGTTTTAATAATTGTTCCATTTTGTAACTGATTGGCTATTTACTACAAGATGATTTAATCCTACAGTTGCTGTTCCAGCCATGTACTAAATTTTTTAAAACATAAATAGAATTATGGGAAGAGAAAAAGATTTTTTGTTGTACTTAGGAAACATAATGGAATGGCCTGAGAGCTTTCATACTGCAAAACATGTAACTGAGTTTAGCACTATATCTCAGATCACAAGTATGTAGACACACAGGGTACACTGTGTTGGCCACAGTAGTGTTCCATATTTATATTAATGATAACGCATAATGTACTATCCAAGTGCAAATCTACTGTTCACAGATGACAGCAACTTTTTAATTCCTGCTATGTCATCAGAAGTATGGAAGTAATAGTTGCACCTATGGTAGTACAGATATCGGCAGCAAATAATGGAGTCATGTAGATGAATTGAAAAACATGAACTTCTGGTTAACAATGAAACCTGACCTTGGTAAAACTGAGTAAATGTAAAACTGAATCCCTTACTTTCCAGAACTTGGAAGAGCATTCGAGACACGACCTCCATAAGTTATCCAGCCTGCTGACATCTTACTGCCATCTTGGAACAGCACAATCCAACCTCTATCATACCCACTGCGCTCCTCCTAGTCAACCCCTCATTGCATCCAGATCATTCAGATCCTGCCTAGCTGAACCTATCACATTGCTACACTCCTGAAAACTCCTCTAAATGCAAAACACTTTTGCTAACCTTTCCACCAAAATCCTCAGCATCACAGAAGTTTCAGTAGTATGTAAAAGCTTCACCTTCAGCCCCATACCCAAATTAAACGATGTTCGACTCTCCTTCTACAGGTTTCTGCTATGGTTACACTTCTCTGTCATCATTCCCTGCAACCAAAGCCAATCTAATCCCAACATTGAACCCTGCCTTTCCCAGTTCATACTACCATCCAGCCATGATTCTTACTCCCTCCCCTCTCCCCCGACCTAACCATCCCCTGGTCACCTTCCATGAATTCCTTACCACCAACTTGGCCTTACCATCCAAATCCCTTCCTAAAAATGCCAACCTTTCAACAGAAGAAAGGACAGATATACACAGCCTCAAAACAGATCCTGAGCTAATTGCCCTACTGCAGACAAAGGTGCCACCACCAACATTTTGTATCTCGGTGACTACCTAGTGAAATGTCTATGCCAATTCTCTGGCTCTCCCATCCATAAACTCTGCCAGTGTGTGTCCATCCCAGAAGCCCAACATAATCTCCAATACCTTCCCATGACCTCTTTCCTGAATCCAGTTCCCTCCTCACTCTTATTATACCCTGCACACTCATCTTCTACATGCTCCTCAAAAATCCACAAACCCGACACTCTTGGACACCCCGTTGTAGCTAGTTATTGTGCCCTCTGAAATAATTTCATTTCTCATTGACCAACATCTCCAACCTATTGCCCAGAATCCAGCCTCTCATGTCAGATACAGCAACCCCTTCCTCCATCGAATCTCCACCATTCCCACCCCTTTACTGCCTGGATCCCTGCTTGTCACTGTTGATGCCTCTTCCCTACATCCCTCATGCCCATGGTCTTGCCACTATTGAACACTACTTCATCCTAAATCCTTCAGACTCTAAACGAACTGCTTTGTTCCTAGTACATCTTACTAACTTTGTCCTAACAAACTAATACTTCTCCTTTGAAGGCAAGGTATACAAACACATTTGCGGCACAGACATGGCCACACACATGATACCCTCTTATGCCAGTCTGTTTATGGGCTATATAGAGAAAACTTCCCAGCCTCCCAAAACCCTAAACCGCTCGTCGGGTCAGGTTTATTGATGCTATCAACCCCAACCCCAACACCCTCCCTCCCATGTGCTTGATTTGGTCCTCCTCAATCCAGCATGCCACCTTACTGGATGTTAACATTCTCCTTTCTGATGGCTACATTCATACCTCTGTCCACATTATACCCACCAACTACCAACGCTACCTGCATTTCGATAGCTGGCAACCTGTCCGCACAAAAAAAAAAAAAAAAAAAAAACCTATACAGCCTGGCCATCCAGGGATGGTGTATCTACAGTGACAAGAACTCCCATGCCCAATATGCGAAAGGTTTCTCGCAGGCCTTCACAGTCAGGCACTATCCACCATATCTAGCTCACAAACAGATCTCCCAAGCGCCCCCCCCCCCCTCCCCCAAATCATCCCACCGTCTTCAAGAACCAACTACAAAGGAGTGCTCCCCTTTATCACCCAATACCACTCTGGACTGGAACAACTGAACCACATCCTTCGCCAGGGCTTTGATTATCTATCATCTTGCCCTGAAATGAGAGACATCCTACCTGAGATCCTTCTCACTCCTCCTAAAGTGGTTTTCCATCGCCCACCCAACCTCCACAACATTCTAGTCCATCCCTATGCCACTCTCAATATCCACATCTTGCTACAGTGTTCATATCCTTGTGAAAGATTCAAGTGCAAGGCCTGCACAGTCCACCCATCTAGCACTTCCTATCCCAGTCCGGTCCCATGCTTATCCTACCCCTTCAGACACCAAGCCATGTCTGAAACCAGTCATGTCATATACCAGCTCTGCTGCAATCATTGTGCATCTTTTTATATTGGTAGGGCTACCAACTAGCTGTCCATCACAGTGAACAGCCACTGCCAAATTGTGGCCAAGAGCAAAGTAAACCACCCTATAACACAACATGCAGCTGAATATAACCAAGCAAAGTGACGAAGTGGTTAGCACACTGGGCTTGCATTTGGGAGGACAACAGTTCAAACCGGTGTCTGACCATCCTGATTTAGGTTTTCCATGATTTCCCTAAATCACTTCTGG
Organism: Schistocerca gregaria; assembly: GCF_023897955.1. Classification (NCBI taxonomy): domain Eukaryota; kingdom Metazoa; phylum Arthropoda; class Insecta; order Orthoptera; family Acrididae; genus Schistocerca; species Schistocerca gregaria. The sequence continues at coordinate 257,680,488 of NC_064920.1, forward strand.
CAAATGCTGGGATGTTCCTTTGAAAGGAAGTGCCAACTTTCTTCCCCATCCTTGCCTAATCTGATGGGACTGATGGCCTCACTGTTTGGTCCGCTCCCCCAAATCAACCAGGCAACTGGCAGCTGAATATAACATCCTTGATTTCAATGGCTGCTTAACAACCTAGGCCATTCAGATCCTCCCCTCCGCCACCAACTTTTCTCAACTGCACAGATGAGAGTTATCCTTACAATACATTCTCCATTCCCAAAAATATTCCGCTTGTCCCCACGCCCTCCACCCAACAGTTTCTCCACCCCCTCCGTCCTATTACCTCCTCCCTATTCGTGTGTCATTGTGTGCTGTCCTCTGCTAATGCATCCATCCGTCTTTTTTCATTCTCTGCTCCTCTATCTTTCTGCTCCCCATGCCCCATCCCTCCTCCTATCCGACTTCCTTGCCCCCACAGCCTCCTGACGCTACACCTGACAGTCTTGTCATGCTGCTATCTAGTTCCTTCACATTCCACCAGATTGCTCTTCTCTACCCTCCTCCATCCCTGCTATCTGCTATTCCATGCCCCACTCTGGATTGCTGCTTTCGTTCAATGTGGCAATTGCTTCCCAGCCTGGAGCTGTCAAAGAGGAGTGCTTACTTGTGTGTGTTTTCTTTTCTGGAGAAAGCATTATCCAAAAGCTCAATGTGTAACAGTCTTTTTATTGTGCCTGTCTGCAGTTCGATGTGTCATCTTTATGGCAAGAAGCAATCAACTCTTTTCATAATATTGTTGATATTCCAGTGTGGACTTTCTATTGTTTGATTCTGAGTATAAATTAGGACTTCATAAACTGAGCTCCAGCAATATTGAACAGTGCAGTTTTCTACACACTGCTCAGTTCATTGACTGATGTAATTGTTCTTCTTGTCCCAACTTTTTGGAAGGTTAAAAATGCATTTGTTCATGCATACAACTGGAGTTTTACTCTTCATAAGTTCTAGGTAACCAGTTAAATAGAGTCCTTCACTGTTGTCATAACTGGATTTAGATTTATTTATCAAATACTGAGCCACACAAATTAAATTTAGATTGTTTTTAAACTGTAAAGCGGCATTGATATCCTCTGGAAACTTTTAATGCAAGAAAACAATTTTAAAGGCAATCTTGCATATTCCAGTCTGTAAGAAGAAATATGTAACAACTCATACTCAAATAACAGCCTGTAAGTCAAGAACATTGAATAGAAAGTCTCACTCCACTCAATTCATTTCTAGTGGCTGGATGTTCTCTGTCAGTATTTATCAACACTGAAAAACACACTCATGCTAATAAATTAAGGATAATGCTGATACATGGTGAAACAATGCTCTAGTGGGTTTTGCAGGTTTAAATCACCTCGGGGTATGACAATGCGGTGCATTTGACCTACGGTCGTCGCACGGTGGCGCTGGCAGCACTCCACATACGCAGAGGTGTGTTGGTGCATGTCAGAGTACGGTGCAGCGAGTAAGTGTGCAGATGTTTTCAGATGTGCTAATGGCGACTGTGTATTGAAAATGGCTCAAAGAACACATATTGATGGCGTTATGAGGGGTAGAATACTAGGGTGACTGGAGGCTGGTCAAACACAGCAGGTCGTAGCATGGGCCCTCCGTGTGCCACAAAGTTTGATCTCAAGATTATGGCAACTATTCCAGCAGACAGGAAACATGCCCAGGTGCAAGAGTATGGGATTTCCACAATGTGCAACACCACAAGAAGACCAATATCTCACCACCAGTGCCCGCAGATGGCCACGGAGTACTGCAGGTAGCCTTGCTCGGGACCTTACCACAGCCACTGGAACAGTTATCTCCAGACACATAGTCTTTAGACGACTGAACAGACATGTTTTATTCGCCCAGAGACCTGCAAGGTGCATTCCACTGACCCCTGGTCACAGGAGAGTCTGTAAAGCCTGGTGTCAAAAACATATTGCATGGTCATTGGAACAGTGGTCCCAGATTATGTTCAAGGATGAGTCCAGGTATGGTCTGAACAGTGATTCTCACTGGGTTTCCATCTGGTGTGAACCAAGAACCAGATACCAACCCCTTAATGTCATTGAAAGGCACCTGTATGGAGGTCGTGGTTTGATGGTGTGGGGTGGGATTATGATTAGTGCATGTACACCCACACAATGTATTTGACAGAGGAACTGTAACAGGTCAGGTGTATCGGGACACCACTTTGCAGCAGTATGTCCACCTTTTCAGGGGTGCAGTGGGTCCCACATTCCTCCTGATGGATGATAACGCATGGTCCCACCGACCTGCCATCATGGAGGAGTACCTTGAAACAGAAGATATCAGACAAATGGAGTGACCTTCCTGTTCTCCAGACCTAAACCTCATCGACCACGTCTGGGATGCTCTCGATCGACATATCGCTGCATGTTTTACGGCAAGAAAGGAAGAATGAATTGATTGTTGGTGTTATTAACGATCATCCTTCTTTACCTCCTATGCATTACTGCAGATGACGTGTCTCTGAGCACATTTGTTCTGTGCATACAGTAAACGTGAGGTGCCTAGTTGTTTCCACTGCACTGTGTGGAATACGAAGGTTCTGTTATAGCTCGCTAACCTGCTGTCTTCATGTTTATGTCCCCAGCGCAAAAAACACCACGCAGGTCATAGTTTCTGTAACTTGAGGCTGAAACTGACTTTTAGCGAGGTTCTGTTCTGAAATAATGTATCACTTCTTTGGGATGCCACTCGTGTATTTTAATATAGCGACACGAGAAGACTAAATGATCTTAATATAACACCTTCTGATGCAGCAAAGTACATGATCAACCACAATGTTTACGAAAATGTATCTTTACACTATTTGTGGCACGTGTCTGTGCCTCATGAATCTCGGAGTTAAATCTTTTAATACTGAATACTGGCAAACACATCCTGCCACAGACAAAAGGACTGTACATCACGACTGCCTAATACAGAGTGACAAACAGGAACTTAAATAAAAATTGGAAACACATCCTATGACAGACAACATGTCTATTCTTCTTGACTGCCTAATCCAGAGTGACAAACAGCCCGAAACACTTCGTGCGCCATACCAGAAAAGGAGTGACCCGAATGCTTCTGAAGTGTTTCGTGTGCAATTTTGTCAGTCTTTTGTTTTTGATTTAAATTGTTTTTATTAATTCTAAAATGACTGATCGATAGTCAGCTGTTGAGAGGTATTTATATTAAAAAGTGAAGTCATTCCAATGAGTAGTTTAACTAATAATAATAACTATACTTTAATGTTTTGGTGCCCTTGCTCTGAACACAGCAGCCAATCACAGAGCAGTAGCATTATGCAGGCGGTCTTTCTCACAGGAATGGTACCGAATCTAACATCTGTCATAGGTACCTCACACCACATTTCGTCATCTATATACTCCTTGCATCTCCACTGCTCTGGTGCTCTGGGAACAGCTTCTTGGAGCCTAATATGATGGCTGACAGCCAGAAATTTTACAGTCTTCAAACCCCTAGGACACTTCAGGAGCACAAACAGGCACTGGTGCAAGCATGGGAGGCCCACCAGCTGCTTGACCACCTGATCCAGAGTATGCCAACCCATTGTGTGGGCTGTGTACATGTGCATGGTGATCATATCCCATATTGATGTCGGGGTACATGTGTAGGAAACAGTGGCGTTTTGTAGAATGTGTTTCGGGACGGTTTTCTCAACTTATCACCAGTACTGTGGACTTACAGACCTGTGTCGTGTGTTCCCTTTGTGCCTATGCTATTAGCATCAGTTTTGTGTAGTACCACGTTGTGTGGCACCATATTCTGCAATTATCCTTAAATGAGCATGAGTGTATATGCTGAAGATGATGACTGGAGTATAGTGTATTTCTGCAGTATAGAAAGTGGCATATAGAGCAATTTGAGCTTCTGCAATAGGTGGTGGCATGTGGAGCATCATGCACTTCTAGAATTGGTTACCTCTTTGCTGTATAACACAGGACACAGTAGGTGATTCTTCTGCCTTCTTGGAGTCTTGCTCACAGTATTGGAAAAACTTAGCCTCCCATTGGTCGTCAGCAAAACCTTTCTGTTAGGAGTAAAACGAGTTTTTAGTTTGAAGTAGGCAGTAAGGTAAATATGTAATTTCTAAATTGTAGTGGTTAATAAAAAAAGAAAAAGAGAAGAAAAGAAAAGGTTGAAAATGGTGGGAAGAAATGGTGAATAAAAAGGGGTTTTAAAATCGCAAATGACCGTTGAAAAGGGAAAGAATGAAAAGCAAATCGGACTTCATATTACAGAAAAGCTATCGGACTTCATGATTCGGTAAAGCTATTGTTGGGGTGGTCCTTGTGGTGTTTTTGAGCAAAAGTTAAGCCAATTTCCACTACAAAAATTATTGAAAAAGAACAGAGAATAACAAAATGTAACTGATGGGGAAATGGCATAGATAAGAGTTCATCCTTTACCAGGTTAACTTGTCTTTCTTCCGTGCGGCATCCAGGTCTTCAAAAATCTCCTTCATTTCTGCGTGAAAAGTCTGCTCTGAAATCTTGCAATAAGTTTCATTGTCCAGGAATTTCTAATGTATCCCAAACCGTCTTGATATTAAATGCAATTTATTTTAGTTGCTTCTCTCCATCCTCCGAATTTCATAACAACTTCCACAATGTCTACACATTAATAAGTTTTTTCGTGTTAATCAGATCATGTCTGCCTTAAGCTTCTGCTATCAAGAGACAATAATGAAACGGATAGAAAACAAAAAAGAATTACTCTCTGCCGTTGAGCGTTCATACCGCTGCGACGGTATAATTTTTATCTGAGGGAACGAGTATAGTGCGGCGAAATTCAAAGTCCCGCTACAAAATCTGTCCATGTTGCTTATGCTCATTCGTTGTTGAATTTTGGAAGCAGAGGGTATTTTAGGGAAATGGTGGCACCAGTGTGCAATCAATTAGATTACAGAGAAATAATATTATACTAATGAAAGATCATCATGGTGCTAACTATTTAAAAAAGTCAAATTCTACAACTTTCATGTATTTATAGATTATAAAATGTGATTATAACAAAATAAAAATTAATTAGTAAGAGTCCTAGCACTGCTTGTAGTGGATGTGTACTCAACTACTACAAAAGACAAATAAATGATGTACATGTACAACATGTACAGCATTACCCAAGTCCACAAAAAACAGGTGTATGTGGGCAATTTCAGATCAGCAGTGAGGGATAACTTAGTGAAGCCCTATGTTTATTCAGTGGTAGAGTATATAGGAAAACAAGACTGTAGCACCAATTAAGATTGTGTCAGTGAAGTGTACATAGAGATTAACAATATATATTGTGTAATATTATGTCTTGTGGGGAAGTTCAAGAAAGATGTTTAGCACTTAAGCAGTGGACCAATACCTGCAGTTCTAGATTCACTGGATAGATAAATATAGCTATGGTCCTGTAATAGATTGTATATCCTTTGCTGTTTACAAACTTTGAAATGACATACACAGCCAGTTACGTGGGTGACCCATTGCTGATATTGGTCCCCATCCTTGCCCGTTCTGAGATTTTGTCCTTTTGTTATGTACTAAAATGCATGTGAGGCAGATATGGAATTTAAGGCCTTGCACTCAGACATACATATTTCAGTCATGTTATTTACCCCAGCATAAACATTATAGTCTCGCAGTCGTGGAGCAGCTTGGAATTTTTCACAATTGTATATCATTACCAGAGCCGAAGGAAGTGATATATGAAAAAGTAAATAAAAATAAAAATTGGACATACTAAGGTTAAAATCCTACCCCTTCAGAGCTGTAATTTGTAACTTACTCGCTAAGCCACCATATACATACAAAAGAGACCATTAGTTATACATAACACTAAGAGCACAGTGCAGTAAATGAGCATTAATTATTTGTAACATTAAGAGCACAATGCAGTAAATGGGAAATACTTTTAACAATGTGGATGGATCCTGACTACTAAATCTACAGAATGATGACTCTTTGGTAATGAAAATGTCATTTCTTTTGTTGTTCTGCTAACAACATATAAATTTAAACTGCAAAAGCAGACAAACACTTGAAGAACAGTTGATATTACAAATTATTAATATTAAATGACTGATGGTACATTAGAGCACAAAATACATACTTCACACAGAAGAAATAAGTTATTTCCACAAGGTCCCTTTATGATTCCCATCTTCCCTGTCCAATTTCAGTGCCAGCTGTTTCCACCTATCTTCATTTCTTGGAAATACCAGCATCATGAAGCCTTCACTTCAGTTTTTTCAATTAATAATGGCACAACCCGACGTTGTTCTCAACCGTCCTTTGTAAGTATGTGAATCATACATTCAGTAAATCCCATTGAATAACATTTAATCTACAAAAACTGGTGTGTAAATCTAATTTGAAAATTATTGTTGTTGGTATGACTTACAATATGAGAGCTTTTTTATTGGTGTTAAATTACAGTATCTGAACCAACAAATGACATGCAGAAGTGCCCCAAGACTTGCGGTATTTCTGTATGGGTCACAGTTGCACCACACCTCCTATGACAACAACAGTAAACACAAGTCTGGAAAAGACATGGTGTCCTGAGCTCCTAGCCAATCAGTGTTGATATCACCACTAGCCACTCCCTCTCTGTGTATAGGCTCTTTACATTGAGTCATCTGTTGTTGGAATTCCAGCCCAGACAATAAAACTTGTGGATTGTCTACAATAATGTTCATTTAGTCCACACTTGTCATGGTACATTTGATTACTAAATCAGGTCCCATGCAGATCCAGTGCCCTCCTCCTCCCATAGCACAATAATGCCCCCAGTAGTGTGCATCTGTGACGCAGTCCATGTTTTAACAACAGTTTTCGTGGATGATGCAGTTTCCACAAACAACCATTCACTCTATTTAACAGGAAACGTGATTCATTCCACCAGCGATACATTGCCATCGATGCACAGTGCAATCCCAAGGATTCGGTGCTCACTGCAATTGCAGCAGACTGTGACATTGGGTCAACATGGGAACACATAGGTGTCATCTGCTGTAGAGCCCCATGTCCAGCAATGTGGTCTCAGTGAAGGGCACTGAAACACTTGTGCCTGCACCGGCATTCTACTCGGTGATCAGATCTGCCACATGTGCATCTATACTCTGCAAACCACCATGAGGTGCATGGCAGAGGGCATGTCCCATTGTACCAGTTATTAGGATTTCTTACTGTTCGTTTGGAGCACGGGAAGAACGATTGTTTGAATGCCTCTTTGTGTGCAGTAATTGTTCTAATCTTATACTCATCATCTCTATGTGAAAGGTACCTATTCTGCTTTACAGAGCTATCAAGCCTCTGATCTCCATATTCTGTGATGAGTTGTAGATGTCCAACACTTGTCACCTCCTTGGCATTTCTTTATCTTTCAACTACTACATATTCAACTACTACATATTCTTATTTTAGTAGAGGCAAATAGCTGACTAGTTTCCCAGTTTCAGAGATGCATGTTCCCAAGTGTTAGGCTATAACAATTGGGCTTTTGTCAGAGGCTTTTATGTCAGTAGATTTTAACATTTTCTATCCAAATCATAGCTAGCATGATTTTCCATTTGTCTCTACTTCATTTACATACGATCCTAACTGTGTCATGTGTCTGTGATGCAACCAGGCTGCATTCAGTCTCATGTGGGCAGTGTTAATAATGTTTAAGCATCTTCATCTGTATTTGCTCTCTAGAACCTCCATAATCTTTGGCAGACATATTAGTGGGATCACTTTTTGTCAGATGTGATGTAAGTTTCAAATGAAAGGGCAGTGTTACAGGATATTGGTAGGTTGTTCCAGTACACTTTGCTTCGTAATTAGTGCTTGGTTGCCCATTACAGATATCACTGTAAGAACTGAATAGTCATGTCTTGTGTATCATGCTAAACCATGAACCGTAAGCATCCATGTGATGTCACCAATTAATGATTTATCAGAGGATATTATCTCACTGTCGGTATTATTTTGTGGGTAATTATATTTCAAGAGTTGGGAGTCACCACAGTAACCATGGTTGATAAACCCTCATGAAAGCCATGTATTGCTCACAGAAGATCACAACAGTCACAACAGTGCTATTGCACTGAATGCAATGATGTTACTTCCAACCACAGAGAGTGAAGTCAGTAAAACAATTCAAAAACTAAAAAATAAAAGGTCTGTAGGTTTAGATGAAGTACCAGTGTGTGTTCTGAAACAATGCATAGGGATTATACACGCCCCCTTAACGAATATAATACATGAATCCTTCACATCAGGGACATTTTCTGAGCAGTTAGAACAGGCTACAGTTGTGCCTTTGCTTAAGAAAGATAATCCAGAAGACATAGAAAATTACCAGCCCATTTCCCTGCTGTCGGCATTCTCAAAAATAATAGAAGCAATTACGAAAGACAGATTAATGAATTGCCTGAATAAATACAATCTTTTAAGTGAATCACAGTTTGGTTTCCGAAGTGGCATAAGTATGGAGTCAGTCATAGTAGAATTCACAAAAGTTGTACTTAATGCTCTCAATAAAGATGAGTGTGTCACAGGCATATTTTTGGATCTTTCTAAGGCATCTCATATAGTCAACCACAAGATTCTATTAAATAATTTAGAAGCATTAGGAACAAGAGGGATAGCTAATGACTGACTTCGATCATACGTAACAGATAGGGTACAAAGAGTAGAGGTAACACATACTTCAAATAGATCCAAACATTTAGTAAAACACTTATCAGAACCAAAATGCATTAATATAGGGGTTCCACAAGGTAGCATATTAGGACCGCTACTGTTCCTGGTATACATCAATGACTTTCCCAGTAGTGTTACGCATGGTGAAAAAAATCCTCTTCGCTGATGACATCAATATTATAGTCACTGAGAAAACAAGAGAACTCCTTGCCGAGAAAGCAAATGAAGCTCTCAAGGAAGTTCGTTTGGTCAAAAAGTAATAAAGTGACATTGAACGTAAAGAAAACTATTGCCATGAATTTCAATTTGAAGAGGAAAAATGACAATGTTAAATTAAATGTAGATGGCACATTTATAGACTGTGTAACAAATGCAAAATTTCTAGGAACGAATATTGATGCTCAGTTGAAGTGGTGTGAACACACAAAGGTACTTGCAAACAGAATGTTATGCCCTTAGAATCCTATCATCAGCGTCTTTTAGTTGCATATTATTCATATGTACACTCAATTCTTAGCTATGGCATTCTTTTTTGGGGAACAAATGCACAAAATATGAACAAAATTTTCAAACTCCAGAAAAGAGTTATAAGAATAATAACCAAAAATACTAGTCGGCTCATTGTAAAGATCTCTTCAGAACACTGGGGATTTTAACTGCACCATGTGAATACATTTACCAGTCAGGTATTGTTGTTGTTGTTGTTGTTGTTGTTGTTATTGTGGTCTTCTGTCCAGAGACTGGTTTGATGCAGCTCTTCATGCTACTCTATCCTGTGCAAGCTTCTTCATCTCCCAGTACCTAATGTGACCTACATCTTTCCGTATCTGTTTAGTGTATTCATCTCTTGGTCTCCCTCAGCAATTTTTACCCTCCACCCTGCCCTCCAATGCTAAATTTGTGATCCCTTGATGCCTTAGAACATGTCCTACCAATCGGTCCCTTCTTTTTGTCAAGTTGTGCCATAAACTCCTCTTCTCCCCAATCCTACTCAATACCTCCTCATTAGTTATGTGAACTACCCATCTAATCTTCAGCATTCTTCTGTAGCACCACATTTCAAAAGCTTCTTTTCTCTTCTTGTCAAAACTATTTATTGTCCATGTTTCACTTTCATACATGGTTACACTCCATACAAATACTTTCAGAAATGACTTCCTGACACTTAAATCTATACTCAATGTTAAGAAATTTCTCTTCTTCAGAAACGCTTTCCTTCCCATTGCCAGTCTACATTTTATATTCTCTCTACTTCGACCATCATCAGTTATTTTGCTCCCCAAATAGCAAAACTCCTTTACTACTTTAAGTGTCTCATTTCCTAATCTAATTCCCTCAGCGCCACCCAAGTTAATTCGACTACATTCCATTATCCTCATTTTGATTTTGTTGATGTTCATCTTATATCCTCATTTCAAGACACTGCCCGTTCCATTCAGCTGTTCTTCCAAGTCATTTGCTGTCTCTGACAGAATTACAATGTCATCGGTGAACCTTAACGTTTTTATTTCTTCTCCATGGATTTTAATACCCACTCCGAATTTTGTTTCCTTCACTGCTTGCTCAATATACAGATTGAATAACATTGGGGTAGAGGCTACAACTCTGTCTCGCTCCCTTCCCAACCATTGCTTCCCTTTCATGATCCCCGACTCTTATAACTGCCATCTGGTTTCCATACAAATTGTAAATAGCCTTTTGCTCTCTGTATTTTACCCCTGCCACCTTCAGAATTTGAAAGAGAGTATTCCAGTCAACATTGTCAAAAGCTTTCTCTAAGTCTACAAATGCTAGGAACGTAGGTTAGTCTTTCCTTAATCTTTCTTCTACGATAAGTCATAAGGTCAGTATTGCTTCACGTGTTCCAATATTTCTACGGAATCCAAACTGATCTTCCCCGAGGTCGGCTTCTACCAGTTTTTCCATTCACCTGTAAAGAATTTGTGTTAGTATTTTGCAGCCATGACTTATTAAACTGATAGTTTGGTAATTTTCACATCTGTCAACACCTGCTTTCTTTGGGATTTGAATTATTATATTCTTCTTGAAGTCTGAGGGTATTTTACCTGTCTCATACATCTTGCTGGCCAGATGGCAGAGTTTTGTTAGGACTGGCTCTCCTAAGGCCGTCAGTAGTTCTAATGGAATGTTATCTACTCCCGGGGCCTTGTTTTGACTCAGGTCTTTCAGTGCTCTGTCAAACTCTTCACGCAGTATCATATCTCCCATTTCATCTTCTTCCACATCCTCTTCCATTTCCATAATATTCTCCTCAAGTACATCGCCCTTGTATAGACCCTCTATATACTCCTTCCATCTTTCTGCTTTCCCTTCTTTGCTTAGAACTGGCTTTCCATCCGAGCTCTTGATATTCATACAAGTGGTTCTCTTCTCTGCAAAGGTCTCTTCAATTTTCCTGTAGACAGTATCTATCTTACCTCTATTGAGATAAGCCTCTACATCCTTACATTTGTCCTCTAGCCATCCCTGGTTAGCCATTTTGCACTTCCTGTCGATCTCATTTTTGAGACGTTTGTATTCCTTTTTGCCTGCTTCATTTACTGCATTTTTATATTTTCTCCTTTCATCAATTAAATTTAATATTTCTTCTGTTACCCAAGGATATCTACTAGCCCTCGTCTTTTTACCTACTGGGTCCTCTGCTGCAGTCACTACTTCATCCCTCAGAGCTACCCATTCTTCTTCTACTGTATTTCTTTCCCCCATTTCTGTCAATTGTTCCCTTATGCTCTCCCTGAAACTCATGCAACAAGAGATAGGCTCAAGTTACATTTACCAAGAAAAAATTAACATGAAACTCAAAACACCATTTTGTACCAAGGAATAGAACTGTACAATAAATTACTGTAAGAGATTAAAGAAATTGCAAAAATTCACTTATTGAAAAAGGTAGCTAAATGTACCTGTTTTGTAATACATTTTATACATTGAAGCATTAGTTAGCTAAAACAGAGTTATATAAATAAATAATAATAATAATAGTAGTAGTAGTAGTAGTAGTAATAATAATAATAATAGTAATAATAATAATAATAATAATAATGATAATAATAATACCCGTGGAGGCCTGAGAAATGAATAGGCCTCCGGTATGTTCTGCCAGTCGTAAAAGGCGACGAAAAGAACAAACCGCTAATAGGGCTAATCCCCCTTTAAGTGTGATTAGTTGGTTCAGGACACAACTAAAGAAGCCTCGGACAAGTGCCGTCATGGTCGGGGACGACGCTTGAACCCTATGCCCGCCCACAATGGTAACAACACTGCTAGCCAACTGGAAAATGATTTAAATCCAAATAGAGGTGTTTTGCAGGATATGCTTCCTGCAACCACCATAGAAGGAAAACAAAGACAGAGGATGAGATGGTCGGATGAAGTTAATCGACACCTCATGTTCTGTTATTTCCAAGCAACAAACCTAGGAACCAACACAACTGGATACAGATCACAAGTATACACAACCTTTATTACCAGATACCCAGAATTAAAATTTTTAACAGAACAATGACTAGCTGATCAGATCCGTGTAATAATCAAAAATAACAGGATACCCCAGTCAGAATTAGAAAACATCAAACAACAAGTACAACAAATACTGGAACAAAATAATGTGCAATCAGAAGAAGAAAATACAGGGATGGACTCACACATCCCAGAGCAAACAAACAAAGAACAACACGCATCAATTAAACAATCAGAGGAAAACGAAATCTTAAGACTGCTACCAGAACAAATAGAACACGAAGTGACACACATGTTAGATATAGAAGAAAAATTTCAGCTGACATATATAGAATACAAAGACACAAATACAGACAGTAGACCATTCTTGCATAGACCGCCAAATAACCCACAAGTCGAAACAACAATAAAAACTATCAACACAATCATACACAACAAAATAAATGAAAACACAACTATGGAAGAGTTACAACTACTGGTTTATATAGGAGCACTCACTACTCTAAATATACACACCAGGCAGAGATCAGAACCAACCAACACACAGAAGAAACCCACAAAACCAGCATGGCAACACAGGCTACAGATCGGAATATAAAAATTGAGAAAAGACCTTGGACAGCTAACACAATTTATAAGACATCAAATGACAGAAAAAAAAACGAAAAAGGTTAGGTAAAATCTCACAACAAGAAGCGATAGAGCAAGTAGATGAAAAGAAGCAGACATTACAAGCATTGGCCAAACGACTTAGAAGATACAAAAAAAAAAGTGAAAATAGAAGGAAACAAAACCAGACATTCAACACAAACCAAAAGAAATGCTACCAGACAATAGATAACACACACATTAAAATAGACAATCCACCAAACATAACAGACATGAAACACTTCTGGATCAACATATGGTCAAACCCGGTACAACATAACAGGCATGCACGGTGTATAGAAGCAGAAACAGACACATACAAGATGATTCCACAAATGCCTGAAATGATAATTTTGCAACATGAAGTCACCAAGCAATTAATTCTACTCACAATTGGAAAGCCCCCGGAAAAGATAAAATAGCAAATTTCTGGCTAAAGAAGTTCACCTCAACACATTCACATCTAACTAAATTATTTAACAGTTACATTGCAGACCCATACACATTCCCTGATACACTTACACATGGAATAACTTATATGAAACCTAAAGATCAAGCAGACACAGCAAACCCAGCTAAATACCGCCCCATAACATGCCTACCAACAATATACAAAATATTAACTTCAGTCATTACACAGAAATTAATGACACATACAACACAGAACAAAATTATAAATGAAGAACAAAAAGGCTGTTGCAAAGGAGCACGAGGATGTAAAGAGCAACTGATAATAGATGCAGAGGTAACATATCAAGCTAAAACTAAACAAAGGTCGCTACACTACGCACCTTACCGAAAAGCTTTTGATAGTGTACCCCACTCATGGTTACTACAAATATTGGAAATATACAAAGTAGATCGTAAATTGATACAGTTCCTAAACATAGTAATGAAAAATTGGGAAACCACATTTAATATCCAAACAAATTCAAATAATATCACATCACAGCCAATACAAATTAAGCGTGGAATATACCAAGGAGACACATTAAGTCCTTTCTGGTTCTGCCTTGCTCTGAACCCACTATCCAACATGCTAAATAATACAAATTATGGATACAATATTAGTGGAACATACTCACACAAAATCACACATTTGCTATACATGGGTGATCTGAAACTACTGGCAGCAACAACTCAACCAATTACCAAAGATAACAGAAGTATTCAGCAATGATATAAATATGGCTTTTGGAACAGACAAATGTAAGAAAAATAGCATATTCAAGGGAAAACACACTAAACAAGAAGATTACATATTGGAGAACCACAGCAACTGCATAGAAGCGATGGAAAAAACATATGCCTATAAATATCTAGGATACAGACAAAAAATAGGAATAGATAATACAAATATTAAAGAAGAACTAAAAGAAAAATATAGACAATGACACAAAAATACTGAAAACAGAATTGACAGCAAGAAACAAAACAAAAGCTATAAATACTTATGCTATACCAATATTGACCTACTCATTTGGAGTAGTAAAATGGAGTAACACAGACCTAGAAGCACTCAATACACTTACATGATCACAATGCCACAAATATAGAATACATCACATACATTCAGCAACAGAAAGATTCACATTAAGCAGAAAGGAAGGAGGAAGGGGATTTATCGACATAAAAAACCTACATTATGGACAGGTAGACAATTTAAGAAAATTCTTTCTAATACGAGCAGAAACTAGCAAAATACACAAAGCAATCACTCATATAAATACATCGGCTACACCACTGCAATTTCATAACCACTTCTACAACCCTTTAGATCACATAATATCAACAGATACGAAGAAGTAAATTGGAAAAAGAAAACACTACATGGCAAGCCCCCGTATCATCTAACACAGCCACACATCGATCAAGACGCATCCAACACATGGCTAAGAAAAGGCAATATATACAGTGAGACGGAAGGATTCATGATTGCAATACAGGATCAAACAATAAACACCAGATATTACAGCAAGCATATTATTAAAGATCCCAATACCACAACAGATAAATGCAGACTTTGCAAACAACAAATAGAAACAGTAGATCACATCACAAGCGGATGTACAATACTAGCAAATACAGAATACCCCAGAAGACATGACAATGTAGCAAAAATAATACATCAACAGCTTGCCTTACAACATAAACTTATAAAACAACACGTTCCCACATACAAGTATGCACCACAAAATGTACTGGAGAATGATGAATACAAATTATACTGGAACAGAACCATTATAACAGATAAAACAACACCACATAACAAACCTAACATCATACTCACCAATAAAAAGAAGAAATTAACACAACTAATCGAAATATCCATACCCAATACAACAAATATACAAAAGAAAACAGGAGAAAAAATTGAAAAATACATCCAACTGGCTGAGGAAGTCAAGGACAGGATTAAGTTGACATTATACCAATTATACTATCAACTACAGGAGTCATACCACACAATATCCACCAGTACATCGATGCAATACAGCTACATCCAAACTTACATATACAACTACAGAAATCCATAATTATTGATACATGTTCAATTACCCGAAAGTTCCTAAATGCAATATAACATCTACCGTACAGTTAAAAGGAAGTCACGCTTGATCAAGGTCCGCATCACTTTCCACTTTAGACCAGACATAATGTCTGAGATAAGAAAGAAATGATAATAATAATGATTATAAAATATCCAACATTCCACATAACACTTTCACTTTATGTTTTTTTCCTTCTTTCTTTTCCGTTCTAGAAATGCTTACCCCCAAGCTATGTGTAGCACAATACTAACACCTCTTCCTCTTTCTGAGCTCAACATCTCACTCATTATGGAGGGATGCTGACTCAGCTTTTCAGGATAGCAAATGGGAAGCCGCAGTACAGGAAATGGCCCAGAGATCACCAGTGTGTGTGTGTGTGTGTGTGTGTGTGTGTGTGTGTGTGTGTGTGTGTAGTGAGTGAAGTGTTATGAAACAATGTGTGTACAGTGTGTGCGGTGACTGACAGTGAGATATGACTGAACAATGTGGCATTACATTATTAAATAAGTTATTTGTAAAATAAGTATTGTATACCAGGAGTAAATCTAATGATTGTCTCTAACTAGAAGTCTGTAAATATATGTGTAAACGAATTAGCTTATTTTAAATTGATCTAAATTTGTAAATACAATAGAAAGAAACTTCCACATGGGAAAAATATATTAAAAACAAAGATTCCAAGACTTACCAAGCGGGAAAGCGCCGGCAGACAGGCACATGAACAAAACACACAAACACACACACAGAATTGCTAGCTTTCGCAACCGATGGTTGCTTCTTCAGGAAGGAGAGGGAAAGACGAAAGGATGTGGGTTTTAAGGGAGAGGGTAAGGAGTCATTCCAATCCCAGGAGCGGAAAGACTTCCCTTAGGGGAAAAAAAGGACAGATGTACACTCGCGCACACACACACACATATCCATCCGCACATACACAGACACAAGCAGACATATTTAAAGGCAAAGAGTAAGGGCAGAGATGTCAGTCGAGGCGGAAGTACAGAGGCAAAGAAGTTGTTGAAAGACAGGTGAGGTATGAGCGGCGGCAACTTGAAATTAGCGGAGGTTGAGGCCTGGCGGATATCGAGAAGAGAGGATATACTGAAGGGCGAGTTCCCATCTCCGGAGTTCGGATAGGTTGGTGTTGGTGGGAAGTATCCAGATAACTCGGACGGTGTAACACTGTGCCAAGATGTGCTGGCCGTGCATCAAGGCATGTTTTGCCACAGGGTGATCCTCATTACCACCAAACACTGTCTGCCTGTGTCCATTCATGCGAATGGACAGTTTGTTGCTGGTCATTCCCACATAGAAAGCGTCACAGTGCAGGCAGGTCAGTTGGTAAATCACGTGGGTGCTTTCACACGTGGGTCTCCCTTTGATCGTGTACACCTTCCAGGTTACAGGACTGGAGTAGGTGGTGGTGGGAGGGTGCATAGGACAGGTTTTACACCGGGGGCGGTTGCAAGGGTAGGAGCCAGAGGGTAGGGAAGGTGGTTTGGGGATTTCATAGGGATGAACCAAGAGGTTACGAAGGTTAGGTGGACGGCGGAAAGACACTCTTGGTGGAGTGGGGAGGATTTCATGAAGGATTGATCTCATTTCGGGGCAGGATTTTAGGAAGTCGTATCCCTGCTGGAGAGCCACATTCAAGGTCTGATCCAGTCCCGGGAAGTATTCTGTCACAAGTGGGGCACTTTTTGGGGTTCTTCTGTGAGAGGTTCTGGGTTTGAGGGGATAAGGAAGTGGCTCTGGTTATCTGCTTCTGTACCAGGTTGGGAGGGTAGTTGTGGGATGCAAAAGCTGTTTTCAGGTTGTTGGTGTAGTGGTCGAGGGATTCAGGACTGGAGCAGATTCGTTTGCCACGAAGGCCTAGGCTGTAGGGAAGGGACCGTTTAATATGGAATGGGTGGCAGCTGTCATAATGGAGGTACTGTTGCTTGTTGGTGGGTTTGATGTGGACGGATGTGTGCAGCTGGCCATTGGACAGATGGAGGTCAACGTCTAGGAAAGTGGCATGGGATTTGGAGTAGGACCAGGTGAATCTGATGGAACCAAAGGAGTTGAGGTTGGAGAGTAAATTCTGGAGTTGTTCTTCACTGTGAGTCCAGATCATGAAGATGTCATCAATAAATCTGTACCAAACTTTGGGTTGGCAGGCTTGGGTAACCAAGAAGGCTTCCTCTAAGCGACCCATAAATAGGTTGGCATACGAGGGGGCCATCCTGGTACCCATGGCTGTTCCCTTTAATTGTTGGTATGTCTGGCCTTCAAAAGTGAAGAAGTTGTGGGTCAGGATGAAGCTGGCTAAGGTGACGAGGAAAGAGGTTTTAGGTAGGGTGGCAGGTGATCGGCGTGAAAGGAAGTGCTCCATTGCAGCGAGGCCCTGGACGTGCGGGATATTCGTGTATAGGTAAGTGGCATCAATAGTTACAAGGATGGTTTCCGGGGGTAACAGACTGGGTACGGATTCCAGGCGTTCGAGAAAGTGGTTGGTGTCTTTGATGAAGGATGGGAGACTGCATGTAATGGGTTGAAGGTGTTGATCTACGTAGACAGAGATACTTTCTGTGGGGGCTTGGTAACCAGCTACAATGGGGCGGCCAGGATGTTTGGGTTTGTGAATTTTAGGAAGTAGGTAGAAGGTAGGAGTGCGAGGTGTCGGTGGGGTGAGGAGTTTGATGGAGTCAGGTGAAAGGTTTTGTAGGGGGCCTAAGGTTCTGAGGATTCCTTGAAGCTCCGCCTGGACATCAGGAATGGGATTACCTTGGCAAACTTTGTATGTGGTGTTGTCTGAAAGCTGACGCAGTCCCTCAGCCACATACTCCCGACGATCAAGTACCATGGTCGTGGAACCCTTGTCAGCCTGAAGAATGATGATGGATCGGTCAGCTTTCAGATCACGGATAGCCTGGGCTTCGGCTGTGGTGATGTTGGGGAACCACAACACCCCAATTCAGTAGTTAACCTTTCCTCCAAACCCCTCTCCCAATCCGAAACCTCTGTCCTATCCAAAGGCCTCACCTTCAGCCCCACTCCCAGGTTCAACCAAACTGCCCTTGTCAAAGATTTACTGTCCAACACTCGTAGTCTCTGCTGGAAATATCACTTTGCCATGAAGAAAAACAATCCTGATCCCACTCCTAATGATCCAACTCCCCAAGACACTATCCAAATTGAACCCTGCCTGCAACAGTTCCGTCCTCCATCACAGCGGGACCCACCTCCTCTTCCTCAAAATCACCCTCTCCAAACCTTCCAGGAATTTCTCACTTCCAGCCTTGCCTCTCAATCATTCTTGAAAAACCTTAATCCTACTCCCAACATCACCACAGCCGAAGCCCAGGCTATCCGTGATCTGAAAGCTGACCGATCCATCATCATTCTTCCGGCTGACAAGGGTTCCACGACCATGGTACTTGATCGTCGGGAGTATGTGGCTGAGGGACTGCGTCAGCTTTCAGACAACACCACATACAAAGTTTGCCAAGGTAATCCCATTCCTGATGTCCAGGCGGAGCTTCAAGGAATCCTCAGAACCTTAGGCCCCCTACAAAACCTTTCACCTGACTCCATCAAACTCCTCACCCCACCGACACCTCGCACTCCTACCTTCTACCTACTTCCTAAAATTCACAAACCCAAACATCCTGGCCGCCCCATTTTAGCTGGTTACCAAGCCCCCACAGAACGTATCTCTGCCTACGTAGATCAACACCTTCAACCCATTACATGCAGTCTCCCATCCTTCATCAAAGACACCAACCACTTTCTCGAACGCCTGGAATCCGTACCTAGTCTGTTACCCCCGGAAACCATCCTTGTAACCATTGATGCCACTTCCCTATACACGAATATCCCGCACGTCCAGGGCCTCGCTGCAATGGAGCACTTCCTTTCACGCCGATCACCTGCCACCCTACCTAAAACCTCTTTCCTCGTCACCTTAGCCAGCTTCATCCTGACCCACAACTTCTTCACTTTTGAAGGCCAGACATACCAACAATTAAAGGGAACAGCCATGGGTACCAGGATGGCCCCCTCGTATGCCAACCTATTTATGGGTCGCTTAGAGGAAGCCTTCTTGGTTACCCAAGCCTGCCAACCCAAAGTTTGGTACAGATTTATTGATGACATCTTCATGATCTGGACTCACAGTGAAGAACAACTCCAGAATTTCCTCTCCAACCTCAACTCCTTTGGTTCCATCAGATTCACCTGGTCCTACTCCAAATCCCATGCCACTTTCCTAGACGTTGACCTCCATCTGTCCAATGGCCAGCTGCACACATCCGTCCACATCAAACCCACCAACAAGCAACAGTACCTCCATTATGACAGCTGCCACCCATTCCATATCAAACGGTCCCTTCCCTACAGCCTAGGCTTTCGTGGCAAACGAATCTGCTCCAGTCCTGAATCCCTCGACCACTACACCAACAACCTGAAAACAGCTTTTGCCTCCCACAACTACCCTCCCAACCTGGTACAGAAGCAGATAACCAGAGCCACTTCCTTATCCCCTCAAACCCAGAACCTCTCACAGAAGAACCCCAAAAGTGCCCCACTTGTGACAGAATACTTCCCGGGACTGGATCAGACCTTGAATGTGGCTCTCCAGCAGGGATACGACTTCCTAAAATCCTGCCCCGAAATGAGATCAATCCTTCATGAAATCCTCCCCACTCCACCAAGAGTATCTTTCCGCCGTCCACCTAACCTTCGTAACCTCTTGGTTCATCCCTATGAAATCCCCAAACCACCTTCCCTACCCTCTGGCTCCTACCCTTGCAACCGCCCCCGGTGTAAAACCTGTCCTATGCACCCTCCCACCACCACCTACTCCAGTCCTGTAACCCGGAAGGTGTACACGATCAAAGGGAGACCCACGTGTGAAAGCACCCACGTGATTTACCAACTGACCTGCCTGCACTGTGACGCTTTCTATGTGGGAATGACCAGCAACAAACTGTCCATTCGCATGAATGGACACAGGCAGACAGTGTTTGTTGGTAATGAGGATCACCCTGTGGCAAAACATGCCTTGATGCACGGCCAGCACATCTTGGCACAGTGCTACACCGTCCGAGTTATCTGGATACTTCCCACCAACACCAACCTATCCGAACTCCGGAGATGGGAACTCGCCCTTCAGTATATCCTCTCTTCTCGATATCCGCCAGGCCTCAACCTCCGCTAATTTCAAGTTGCCGCCGCTCATACCTCACCTGTCTTTCAACAACTTCTTTGCCTCTGTACTTCCGCCTCGACTGACATCTCTGCCCTTACTCTTTGCCTTTAAATATGTCTGCTTGTGTCTGTGTATGTGCGGATGGATACGTGTGTGTGTGTGTGTGTGTGTGTGTGTGTGTGTGTGTGTGTGTGTGTGTGCGCGTGTGCGCGTGAGTGTACATCTGTCCTTTTTTTCCCCTAAGGGAAGTCTTTCCGCTCCTGGGATTGGAATGACTCCTTACCCTCTCCCTTAAAACCCACATCCTTTCGTCTTTCCCTCTCCTTCCTGAAGAGGCAACCATCGGTTGCGAAAGCTAGCAATTCTGTGTGTGTGTTTGTGTGTTTTGTTCATGTGCCTGTCTGCCGGCGCTTTCCTGCTTGGTAAGTCTTGGAATCTTTGTTTTTAATATAAATTTGTAAATACTTTGACATATCCTATATCCTTGTAAAAAGAGATCTACAGATGTATAAAGCTACTACTGCTACTACTACTACTATTATTACTACTAAAAACAATCGTATGAGGATACTAACTACATCAGGCTGCAAAATTTGAATAATGAAGTTCCTAGACAGTCTAACAATTTTGCTCACCACAACTCCTTTATCTGAATATGAAAAAATACCCCACACTCTGTCTCTGTTTATGGAGTTCTTTTGACAGACAAGCTGTTCGAACAGTACCTTTGTACATAACGCTATATCATATTATTTAATAGAATGCTAAGTTTCAACGAAAGCATTGTAACATAAATACATACCGGTATGGTAGTCTAGCACTTCATTGTGTTTCTGCAGAGAAATACCACTTAGCAATGGCAGTTCTTGGGTCAAACTCCAACAGAGAACATCCTTTTACGTATATCATCAGCAAATCCTCCAGTGTGTCTGTCTTCAGCCAAGTCGTATGCAGTTTCTAGTCTATATATAAGAGGACAGTAACTGTTCTCGAAAGAACAGAATACTGTTGATGACTGTGCAGCTTTTCCCTGGAATAAATGATGACTAACTGAAACCCTCAGCTGCCAACAGGTGTTGTTGATATACCTTGAAGAGATCCCGGGTTCGAGTCCCGGTCAGGGCACACATTTCCAGCTGCCCACATCAAGGTATAGCAACAACACCTGCCGGCAGCTGAGGGTTTCAGTTAGTCATCATTTATTCCAGGGAAAAGCTGCACGGTCATCAACAGTATTGTGTTCTTTCGAAAACAGTTACTGTCTTCATATATATCTAGTTGAAGGCTACCCAGCTGTTGACCTTCATCTGTGCGAATGCGCACAGGTTGCCCAAACTTTTACAGGAATCGCCAAAATCGTGCGCAAGTAATGAGTGGATGGGCAAATGTCTGTGAGGTACATTACATATGTAGAATTGTGGACAGTTGGGAATGTGAGTCTCACGTGAAGCGTGCAAGGGCGAAGTCCCTGCAGTTGCACTATTCATCTGTGTCCTTGGTGGCTCAGATGGATAGAGTGTCTGCCATGTAAGCAGGAGATCCTGGGTTGGAGTCCCGGTCGGGGCACACATTTTCAGCTGTCCACATCGAGGTATATCAACAACACCTGTCGGCAGCTGAGGGTTTCAGTTAGTCATCAATTTTTAGTCTGCTGTGACAGCTGAAACCTCCCTCACATGAAGTTCTAGTCACTGATAGAACAGCAGAAAATTTCAGAAAATGAAGCAGATTAGGGAATCTTGTAGGAAAATTTTTATTGGAAATCTTCTGAAGCATCTGATTCAAGTGGGGGAAACAGAAGTTTGTATATTGCCCACTCTGCTAACAGAACATCCAGTTTCTCATCCAACAGAGTTGGATTCAGATACATAAAGGGCCTTTTTATCTCTTGATTCCGAAATGGAGGGATTTTGTCTTTGTACAGCCAGCACAAGGTGTCAAAATAAATGTAGAGAGGTAATAACATGTGATTAGCCAGATTGCAACCTTTCTGTCATGTTCACTTTTGCATTTTTTTTTTTTTTCATTAAGTTACCTATTACAGCCTGGTACTTTTACACCCCAGTATGAATGCGTGTCAGCTGAACATAATTAATTTTGCTTGAAATGGATGCCAGGTCCAAAAACCTTTGCTCGTGTGGTCCAACAGTAGAGTGTAGGTTCTCCAAAACTGAGCTGCAGTATTCAGTTTTTATTTTCAGGGATGAAATAAGGAGTTTCTGATTTTGTAGTGCCACACTTAATAGATCCAGTTTGTGGTAGAAGTCTAAGAGAAAGCAGAGAAGCCTAACAAATTTAAATTGTACATCTATATTTATTTATCTACATTTACATCATCTACACGTATACTCTGCAAACCACCATGAGCTGCATGCCAGAGGAGGAGGAGGGGGGGGGGGGGGGGGAGAGAGAGAGAGAGAGAGAGAGATTTCATTGCAAATCATACAGGTCAAGAGTGTATGTGTCACATCTCTTTGTCAAAGTTTGCTGAAAAAATAGATGTTGAAGCTCCACATCATAGCTCTCCAAAACTCTTTGGTTTTCTAGTAATTTCATAACATGCTACAGATCTCTCTAAAGATTTGTGAAAATATCCTAACAAAAGAGAAAATTGAAAAATTGTAATAAAGAAACCAAGAGTGATAGGTATCTTTCTGCAAATTATGTTTTGAAAATATGAGTAGTGGTAGGATCTTAACTGTCTTGAGAAATGATGAAGTGGAAGGACTGCTGTTAGCTATGACATTAATGTATGAACTACTTAAAGTGTCAAAATATTTGTATGTAAAGATGAAAGAATCTGAAATTTTTTGGTTATGTTGCAATTATTCTCTCCAAAACCCCCATTGTAAACCTTCTGAAAATTTTATAATACTTTAGTTGCTCATTGTACTTATGGAATGTACAATCAGAGTGTCTATACAAAATGTGAGAAAATTTTTAGGTAGACCTAGCTCCTGTTTCAATGTCAAAAAATCATGGCCACTTAAATATTTAAACTGATTGCTGATTTTACATAAATGTCATGCAGAACTGGTATTTTGGAATCAAAATAATTCCTTTACAGCATTATAAGTGAGTGGGAAAACAATTCATAATTTTGTTCAAAAGCATTTTATAACAAAAGTGAGACATAGAATACTTATACCCATTTTACTTTTTATGGTGTTGTTGGCAAATTGTTATTGTCTTCTGTCATGATTTTACTTCTTTATGGCTTCCCATGAATTAAAATTGCATACAATGTAACAATCAACACTGCACTGTTGAAAAGAGTTCATTTTTTTTATCATCTGCTTCCCATTGAACTGAAACAATGTAAAATCCAGGATGGAATGTAACAGTATTAGAGAAGGAAAGTTGCTACTCACAATATAGCAGAGATGCTGCTTCACGATAGGCACAACAGAAAGATTCACACTGGTTTCAGTTATCTGATACTGCAGATGTGTGTGTGTGTGTGTGTCACTGACAAAGGCCTTAATGGCCAAAAGCTATAATTGTGTGAATCTTTTTGTTGTGCCTATTGCAACTCAGCATCTCTGCTATATGGTGAATAGCAACTTTCCTCCTCTAATATTGTCCCATTGAACATGTATAGCAAGCTGCATTTTCACACGGACAAGAATGATCCAACAAGAACAGTCCTTGGGAAATGGAAACTGCACACTGATCTCTTGATGATGGTCATTTGAAAGCATTAGCAGGACTATGAGGTGTCAGAAAGGAGATGGTTATATCTTGCAGCTCATGTGAGACACTTATTATCTGTCCCACCCATCACTGATTATCATACACACTAGAAATGAAGTGGCTCACTACAAGTCTTCTAATTTATACTGTGGTCTATGCATTTCACACACAGTAACAGGATACATTTCATGGAGAACCGTTCTTGCATTGTGCCACTCTGGGATGCAACCCAGCAATGACATCATGGAATTCCTACCGCAGGCTTCATAGCAGATCACTGTTCTCTCTTTTTTTAAACAGAAATCTCTTAATGTACTTTCGTTTAGAATTAAGCATTTCATGTTTGTTACTAATGTTGATATGCTGTGTACAAATCTAGCAGCATCCCTTACAGTATCAACAGCTTCATGCTGGAGCTCAAATCTTACTGCAAGAAGTTTACAGAGACCTCACATTCCACCAAATGCACTTTTTCCATGACCTTGTGCTGAAAATATCAATTTTTTGTCTTAATTCACATACCACAGTGTTGACCAAGCTCATAAAACTGAAATCAGTTTTTAAAATGAGATGCTGCACCATCAGTCACACAAACATCTTTAGGAAATGCAAGGCCTCTAAATGCTACGTCATCAATTATCATGCTGACAGCATAGCATGTATGTGTGCTGTCATGAATGAGATCATCACTGACAATAGCAAAATAGTGTGATGTTCCAAGGAAGTGAGCAACATATGTGAATATTGATACCTGGTATGTGTGCCAGTGGTAATTTTGTATTTCATTTTGCAAAACAGCAGACCAGCTCTCAGCAAAGTCAAAATGAAGAATTAATGTCTTGGTATTCTGGGATGTGGCTGATATTACTTCTTTTAAGGCTTGTCTCTGAATTCTCCGGATATGATGGTGAACTATTTCTTTCATGGCAAAATGTCTAACCTCTGCAGCAAACTTCTCTGGCTCTACTGTCTTCTCCACCAACTCATCTCCCTCCCACAGTGCATAGCTTATATCATTGTCAGCATCCTGCAGGTGTAATGCTTCAACAGTCATTAATTCACCACCAGGACACATTTCACACTCCTGCAACCAACATTTACCTAGCGGCTCTTGACATCTACACAAAAACATGAGGCCCATCTCTGTGTACTTCTTTCCTATGACACTGCTTATGGCAAAATAAATAAGTTTCAAATTAGTGCAGTAAATACATGTGCATTCTTCCTTCACTGGTTGGCATTTTGCTCATTTTGGTTGTAAGGAGTAGAATTTTGTGAGACCAGTTTTTAAATTCAGGTTCTCCTTTTTCATTAGGAGATATGCTTCTCTTATTGATCTTGTCATATATCTTTTTACCTTTTTAACATTTTCCCCACTTTTCACTGACAGAGATAACATCACCCTGCTTAGGACTTTGCCTGCTGCAATCTTTGTCACCACATAAGTAAGATTCCAGAGCAACAGTAAGTGTATCATCTTGCAACAGATACCCACAGTAAGAATCTGGGCATGCCCAAATACCTTTGAAAGGGCACGGCCGACATCCTTCCCTAATCTGATGAGACCGATGACCTCGCTGTTTTGTCTCTTCCCCCAAATACCTTCCTCATTATTTATTTTATGAGCTTTTGAAATCAAATAATGTGAGGAAGTGGATATGTATTTCTGTATCTGCTGCTAAGAGTAGCTACCTGCTGTCAACGTCAGTAACTGTACCTTCTCAGTATAGGTGGCTGCTGAGATAGCAGTATTGAAACCAAACACCACATTGCATGCACATATCACTATCTTCAGATTCTGCACCAAGTGTACCAACATTATATATTTCACGAAGTTTTGAAGATGTTGCTTGTGTAAAACTTGTTTCAATTTCTTTCACTTTTCTTTTTTACATACTGTTTTCTTCTTGTGCTTCTTTCCTTTGAGGGCATTTAAGGGTGGATATAGTAGGGGCTACAGCATAAATGCTAACATACAACACATCAACAACTTCACATCCAGGTATACAAATGTCTGTACTGTCTTCTTCAGTTGCACATTCCTCTGATGATCATTCAGGTGGGTTGTCACTAAATTTCCTCTTGTAGTAAATGTAGCAATCCGTGCACAGTGAATGTGATGCTAATACCATTACTTGAGCACCAAGATATTTCTGCAATACCTCTGACAGATTTCCGACAACTGTGAAGTGTTTTCACCTTTCTTAAACACCACATCCTCCCCCCCCCCCCCCCCCCCCCACACACACACCTCACTCTTCCACTACTGTATTTCCTCACTCACATTGTATCTAACAAAAAGTTATAACCAAACACAAAACTCGATGTGGAATAGTTTACGTGCAAGTTCTCACTTCTTTTGAATAAACAGAAGAGTGCTGGAAACAGTGTTGTCAACATGCATGTTTTACACCAGAAATTCAGTGATGCGAAATATGCAGAATACTGAACATTTTTTAACACTTTGCACAGAAAAATATTTCCACTGTGTTTGCACTGACTACTGACATATCATATTAACCAAACAATATTTTGTGTAATTCTCAAAAGTTTTTCAGGTAAATAATTCATGAAAAGTCATAAAAATGCAATTTTTTTACACGTTTAGTAATATTTACGTAATACAGATAGCTGTAGCAGTGAAGATACTGTTTATAATTGCATCAGTAGTATCTGGTAATAGACAAAAAAGATGGCCTTCTGTGACTTTCCAAATTAGAAAAAAAAAATGCTGTAACTGGAAAAATTAACTTAAATTTTGTTTTTCATCTTAAATTTGTAAATTAAAGAAAGCCTATAAATATGCAGGTGTCAACTAAATTTCAACACACCAAGAGTGAGCTTTAATGCTGAACAACAGCCAGGTCTCCAGTAATTTTGGTTTATTAGTTTTTTTTTTGTTGTCTAATGTTTTAAGAGTTATTTACAAAATATACATTTTTCAAAGTGCCTTACTATTCACAAAAATTAAGATACAATGAAAATACTTTATTTCGTAACACTTATGATATAGAGGTCTACTATAAATTTTTTCAGAGAAATTCATGACCATGAGTTGACACGACCTGTATGATTTGATATGAAATCACCCAGATTTGTCCCGTTGTACCAGTTATTAGGGTTTTTTTTCTGTTCCATTCACATATGGAACACAGGAAGAATGATTGTCTGACTGACTCTGTGCATGCAGTAATTATTCTAATCTTATCCTCATAATCCCTATGTGAAAAATATATTAAAAACAAAGATTCCAAGGAACTTCCTGGCAGATTAAAACTGTGTGCCCGACCGAGACTCGAACTCGGGACCTTTGCCTTTCGCGGGCAAGTGCTCTACCAACTGAGCTACCGAAGCACGACTCACGTCCGGTACTCACAGCTTTACTTCTGCCAGTATCCGTCTCCTACCTTCCAAACTTTACAGAAGCTCTTCTGCGAAACTTGCAGAACTAGCACTCCTGAAAGAAAGGATACTGCGGAGACATGGCTTAGCCACAGCCTGGGGGATGTTTCCAGAATAAGATTTTCACTCTGCAGCGGAGTGTGCGCTGATATGAAACTTCCTGGCAGATTAAAACTGTGTGCCCGACAGAGACTCGAACTCGGGACCTTTGCCTTTCGCGGGCAAGTGCTCTACCAACTGAGCTACCGAAGCACGACTCACGTCCGGTACTCACAGCTTTACTTCTGCCAGTATCCGTCTCCTACCTTCCAAACTTTACAGAAGCTCTTCTGCGAAACTTGCAGAACTAGCACTCCTGAAAGAAAGGATACTGCGGAGACATGGCTTAGCCACAGCCTGGGGGATGTTTCCAGAATGAGATTTTCACTCTGCAGCGGAGTGAGCGCTGATATGAAACTTCCTGGCAGATTAAAACTGTGTGCCCGACCGAGACTCGAACTCGGGACCTTTGCCTTTCGCGGGCAAGTGCTCTACCAACTGAGCTACCGAAGCACGACTCACGTCCGGTACTCACAGCTTTACTTCTGCCAGTATCCGTCTCCTACCTTCCAAACTTTACAGAAGCTCTTCTGCGAAACTTGCAGAACTAGCACTCCTGAAAGAAAGGATACTGCGGAGACATGGCTTAGCCACAGCCTGGGGGATGTTTCCAGAATGAGATTTTCACTCTGCAGCGGAGTGTGCGCTGATATGAAACTTCCTGGCAGGTCCCGAGTTCGAGTCTCGGTCGGGCACACAGTTTTAATCTGCCAGGAAGTTTCATATCAGCGCACACTCCGCTGCAGAGTGAAAATCTCATTCTGGAAACATCCCCCAGGCTGTGGCTAAGCCATGTCTCCGCAGTATCCTTTCTTTCAGGAGTGCTAGTTCTGCAAGTTTCGCAGAAGAGCTTCTGTAAAGTTTGGAAGGTAGGAGACGGATACTGGCAGAAGTAAAGCTGTGAGTACCGGACGTGAGTCATGCTTCGGTAGCTCAGTTGGTAGAGCACTTGCCCGCGAAAGGCAAAGGTCCCGAGTTCGAGTCTCGGTCGGGCACACAGTTTTAATCTGCCAGGAAGTTTCATATCAGCGCACACTCCGCTGCAGAGTGAAAATCTCATTCTGGAAACATCCCCCAGGCTGTGGCTAAGCCATGTCTCCGCAGTATCCTTTCTTTCAGGAGTGCTAGTTCTGCAAGTTTCGCAGAAGAGCTTCTGTAAAGTTTGGAAGGTAGGAGACGGATACTGGCAGAAGTAAAGCTGTGAGTACCGGACGTGAGTCGTGCTTCGGTAACTCAGTTGGTAGAGCACTTGCCCGCGAAAGGCAAAGGTCCCGAGTTCGAGTCTCTGTCGGGCACACAGTTTTAATCTGCCAGGAAGTTTCATATCAGCGCACACTCCGCTGCAGAGTGAAAATCTCATTCTGGAAACATCCCCCAGGCTGTGGCTAAGCCATGTCTCCGCAGTATCCTTTCTTTCAGGAGTGCTAGTTCTGCAAGTTTCGCAGAAGAGCTTCTGTAAAGTTTGGAAGGTAGGAGACGGATACTGGCAGAAGTAAAGCTGTGAGTACCGGACGTGAGTCGTGCTTCGGTAGCTCAGTTGGTAGAGCACTTGCCCGCGAAAGGCAAAGGTCCCGAGTTCGAGTCTCGGTCGGGCACACAGTTTTAATCTGCCAGGAAGTTTCATATCAGCGCACACTCCGCTGCAGAGTGAAAATCTCATTCTGGAAAGATTCCAAGACTTACCAAGCGGGAAAACTCTGGCAGACAGGCACAAGAACAAAACACACAAACACACACACAGAATTCCTAGCTTTCGCAACCGATGGTTGCTTCTTCAGGAAGGAGAGGGAAAGATGAAAGGATGTGGGTTTTAAGGGAGAGGGTAAGGAGTCATTCCAATCCCGGGAGCGGAAAGACGTGTGCGTGTGTGTGTGTGTGCGCGAGTGTACACCTGTCCTTTTTTTCCCCCTAAGGGAAGTCTTTCCGCTCCCGGGATTGGAATGACTCCTTACCCTCTCCCTTAAAACCCACATCCTTTCGTCTTTCCCTCTCCTTCCTGAAGAAGCAACCATCGGTTGCGAAAGCTAGTAAGTCTGTGTGTGTGTTTTGTTCTTGTGCCTGTCTGCCGGCGTTTTCCCGCTTGGTAAGTCTTGGAATCTTTGTTTTTAATATATTTTTCCCATGTGGAAGTTTCTTTCTATTTTATTTACATCATCATTAATTTTAATCCCTATGTGAATAATACATAGGGGATTGTAGTATATTCAAAGAGTAATCATTTAAAGCTGGTTCTTGAAACCTTATTAATAGACTTTCTCAGGATAGTTTATGTCTATCTTCAAGAGTCTTCCAGTTCAGTTCATTTAGCATCTGTACGACACTCTCCTGTGGATTAAACAAACCCGTGACCATTCATGCTACCCTTCTTTGTGTATGTTCAGTAAACCCTATTAGTCCTATCTGGTATGGGTACCACACATTTAAGCAATGTTCTAGAACAGGCCGCACAAATGATTTGTAAGCAATCTCCTTTGTAGACTGATTGGACTTCCCTAGTATTCTACCAATAAACTTAAGTCTATCATCTTTACCCATGGCTGAACCTATGCGATCATGCCATTTCATATCCTTACTAAGTGTTACATCCAGATATTTGTATGAGTTGGCCAGTTCCAACAGTGATTCATTGATATTAAAGTCATGGGATACTACGTGTTTTCATATTGTGAAGTGTGTGAAATTTTACAATCCTGAACATTTAAAGCAAATTTCCAGTCACTGCACCACTTCAAAATATTATTGAGGTCTGACCAATTATTAAAGTAGCTTTTATCAGGTAGCAGTTTGTTATAGATAACTGCATCATCTGCAAAATTCCAGATTTTACTATTGATATTGTCTGCAAGGTCATTAATATACAACATGAACAACATGGGTCCCAACACATTTCCATGGGGCATACCCGAAGTTACTTCTATTTCTGAAGATGTCTCTCCATCCAGGATAACATGCTGTGTCCTCCTTACCAAAAAGTCCTCAACCCAGTCACAAATTTCACTTGATACCCCAGATGATCGTGCTTTTGACAATAAGTGTAGGTGTGGTACTGACTCAGATACTTTTCAGAAATCAAAAAATGTAACATCTATCTTGACTGCCTTTATCCAAAGCTTTCAGTATGTCTTGTGAGGGAAGTGTGATTTGGGTTTTGCATGATTGATGTTTTCAATGTCCACACTGGTTGACATTGAGGAGGTTATTCTGTTCTGATACCTCATTATGTTTGATCTCAGAATATGTTCTAAGATTTTACAATAAATTAGTGTCAAGGATATTGGATGGTAGTTTTGTGGCTCACTTCTACTACCCTTCTTGTAGACATATGTGACCTGTGCCTTTTTTTTCGTGAAAGGAGCATGATATTTTGTTTGAGGGATCTACAATAGGTTATAGTTACAAGAGGGGCTAACTCAGCCGCAAATTCAGTATAGGATCTGAGAGGGATTCTCTATCTGTAGCCGCAAATTTAGTATAGACTCTGACTGGGATTCTATTGGGCCTTGGAGCTTTGTTTAGTTTTGATGATTTCAGCTATTACTCAACACCCTGACACTAATACTTATTTCATTCATTGTTTGAGTGGTATGAGGATCAAATTGGGGCAATCCTGCTGGGTTTTCCTATGTAAGGGAACATTTGAAAACTGAGTTAAGAATTTCAGCTTTTTCTTTGCTAACCTTAATCTTTGTTCCTGTCTCATTTACTAGGGACTGGACACTAACTTTAGTGCTACTAACAACCATTACATATGACCAGAATTTCTGTGGCTTCTGTGAAAGATCACTTGACAGTATTCTGCTACAGTAGTCATTGAAGGTATGATGCACTGACAGCCAAATGCTTCTCTCTATCTATAGCCCCACTCCTTGTTTTAAAAATATTAATGCAGTAATCTCTGTTTCATTAGAAGTTTCTTTACAGTGGCTGTGTACCATGGAGGTTCCCTCCATTTATGAACTGTTCTACTGGTTACATATTGGTCCCATGCATGGTCAGTTATTCTTTTAAATTTGAGCCATTGTTCTGCTTTATGCTCCTGCCCTGTGCTGAAAGTTTCAAGTTCCTATTTCTGCTAGTTTTAGTTGTCCTTCGTACTTTGGTTGTCACAATCATGTCGCGGTCACCCATACCAATTTCAACGTGGACATCCTCAAAGATGTCAGGTCTGTTTGATGCAATTAGATCCAACATATTTCCATCATGAATGGGGTTTGTAACTATCTGTTCTAGGTAGTTTTCAGACATTTAGTAAAGTTTCACAGGATGTCTTATCTCACCCACCACTAACAAAACAGTAATTGTTCCATTTAATTGTTGGATGATCTCCACCAATGATTACAGTATGATTGGGCAACTTACGTACAAGTGAACTAAGGTTTTCTCTTTAGTTTTCGGTTATGTCAGGAGATGAGTCTGGTGGGCTATAGATGGATCCAACTATCATTTTATGGTCACTCCTGATACTGACTCTTGGCCAAACAGTCCCACATGCAGCTTCAATTTCTACCTCAAAGTGGATTTGAGTTCCTTGCCTACTGTGACAAAAGTACCACCTCCATTTCACATTTGCCTATCCTTTCGATATACACTTAAAAGTTTCCCCAGAAATCTCACTGCTATCAATTTCAGGTTTCAACAAGCTTTCTGTACCTAGTATTATGTGAGCTTCACTGCAGCAAACTTTAAGGAAACTCATAACTTTAGTAGCATCACTGTCATTTCCAGCTTTCCATGATTGCAGGAGAGCTTGAGTGACACACTCTTTGCTGGCTACCCACCTGACAATTTGAATGTCACTCAATTTACAAATTACTTTCCCGAGAAATTGTGCTGTTTCTCTTAGTGTCTGAAGACTTTTTATTGATCCGTAGTAGAATCTGAAAATGCTTTATAAACAGTGAGTCAAATGTTTTTAGATGTTCACATTCCCTACATGCATCTAACACAGCTAACTGCAAGTGGTGTGCAAGACAATGAATGCTTATTGTTCTAACCCAAGAACACTGTAATTTATTGCTTGAACAGTACACATACATAGAAGACAAGGTGCAATACAATTAGCAGTACACAAGCAGCAAGCAGGGCCTTGCACTCTGGCCTATGTAGACATTAGGGCGGGGCTGCCGACAGACTGCACATGCAGCTGCTGTCATATTAGCAGGCAAGTGTCCTCTAGTGGCTGTATCAAGCACACTTCATGCATGAACTACGGAGTGGTGCACACAATTGGTAGTTGCAGTACTTATCACTCTTAGGAAAAGACCTTTGATTTGCACAGGTAATCCGGGTTTGTGCCCTACCATATTTGTAGCACCATCTTTACCTAAATCTATAATATAATGGTTTCCTCTATGTTCATGTGGATGTATGGTCTTTTTAAATACTCTGTTAAAAAGCTGTAAAATAACCAAAATAGTGGGGTCTGATAACTCCATTACATTTAAAATGTCCTCCTTGATGTGGCTGTCATTTGCATACGTGTGTCTAACATACAAATTTGTGTGATTGATTGCAGATCACTCAGTGAAACTATCAATTGAAAGGCTGATGTATTTACAATTTTTTAAATTGTGTGTGAGGTTCTGCTTCAGTATAGAACTATAAAATGAATGAATTCTCTGCACTATTTTTCATAGTCATACTGTGCTATCACAGTTACATTTAATTTTTGTGCAAAACACAGAAGGTGCACAAAGTCTTTAAATGGCTTCTCATGCATAACTATGTAGTACACTACATTAAACATATTTGTAAGTTTTGAAAACATTTGGCTGCTGATTTTATTTTTTAATGTGTGGGTAACCTGTGAAAAGATATATCTCCACATATAAATTAACTACACAGAAGTATGCATTCTGCATGGCATTCAGTGTCAAACAAGACAAAACAAGGAATGACTATACAATCAGAAACAAAGAATAAACATAGTGCAGCATGGAAGCATGGGACTCAAGTGTAGTCTACACCACTGTACTGGGGAAAGTATATAATGGAGCCACTACACTTCCCCCCCCCCCTCCCCACTCACCCCCATCCCCACCCCCAACCCTCCCCCACCCCCAGTGTCATAGTGTATTCTCTACATGCTGTCCAGATTGCATTGTCATGCTTTTCTTGAAATGTGGGGGCTTCTCGTTGGGATCTGTGTGTTCTTCTAGCTGCGGGGTGGTAGTGCCTGCTGATGTTTCTTGCATGGCAGCATCCAATGTTCAGCGAGGCTCCTGTGCAGCTTGCCATGCCCGAGGATCTTTAGTTGCTACATCTCCCTTCTTCTTATTTTTTAATGCTAGTTCCTTCTGTGTTGGCTGTGATTCTTGACCGTGTCAAACTTGAAAGTTTAGTCACCTCAACTAATTATTGCATATGGAGCTTCATACAGGGTTGTAGTGGTCTGCGCACTGCATCATTACATAACAGTACATGTGAACAGGTGGCTAAATCTGCAAAGACAAACATGTGGTGTCCAGTTCGTTCCTGAGGCTGTACTGGGTGAAACTGACATGTGGGATAACCATTTGGTAGCAAAGATCAATGGTGCAACTGTTTCATCTCACATATCATGGATAAACTCTTCATGCAGACACAACAATTGGCTGTACATCAGCTCTGCTATTGTAGCTTGGAGGGCAGGCTTGAAGGCTGTTCACAATCCTAGTAAAACAATCGGAAGGGTTTCTGTCCACTTGCCTGTTGCATGACGTTGAAGGGCTGATTCCTATTGTAGGTGCAGGCATTCCATTGCGCTGTTTCTGTGGGATGATAAGCAGTGGTCTTTATTCACTTGACATCTAACCATTTGGCAAGGGCTTTAAAGAGGTACACCTCAAATTGACGTCCTTGATCTTTTGTTATTCTCAGTGGCACGCCAAAACATGCAATCCGTCCTCTGGAAAAAGGTTTTTGCCACAGTCTCTACAGTGCTGTCTGGTAATAGGTCATAGGTAATGCATCTGGCCATCTTGTGTATCTGTCCACGATCATAGGGCAATAACTGCAGCCTTTGGACATTGATAGTGGGCTACAATACCCATGTGGACATGGTCAGATCAGTGGTTAAGCAGTATAAATGTACCTGGCTGTGCCTTGACATGTTATGTGATTGTTCTTTTGACATGTTGTGTGATTTTGTTCTTTTGACAGGCAGTATGTTGTCGGACATGCAACTTACAGTTGACGTTCATGCTGAGCCAGACAAAACATTCATGGTTCCTCAGACTCTGGGATGTGCTAGATTGTGTATTGAAGCGATTGCCTGGGCTCGAAATTGCTGCAAAACAAACAGCCAAGCCTTTAGCTTGCTGTCATCACAGTATAACTCTGTGTTCGTGCCCGATATTGTCACTCTTAGTAGTTGGAAACATGATTGTTGTACAAGCAATGTTTGCAGCTACTCATCATCTTGTTGTGATAAGGGCATGGTATCAAAATCAACAGCTGGGAATGCATTAGTAGGTACATTAAGTTTGCCTTGTACATGTACGATATTGGTCGTAAATTTGCCATTGTAGTAAATATGCAGTGGCTGTCTTGGAGGTGTCTGACTTGGCTTCAGTTTGAAGGTATAAGCTGACGGCTTGTGGTCCATAAGATATTGAAATGGTGTCCTTCCAAAGAATGGTTGAATTTTTTTACTGCAGCATAGGCTGCGTACAGCTCTGTGATCATACATCACTCACTTCTATTGTGAGGGAGACAGCTTTTGGCTAAAGAAAGCAAGCTGTTGTGAGGACTGGTTTATCCTCTGTTGCAACAGTGCACCAAGGGCATTCACGGAAGCATTGACCATTAATGCTAACAGTGCATTTGTTACAGAATGGGGTAGTACAGCTGCATCTGCCATCCACAAATTGCTGAAAAGTGTTCTCTGCATTACAGAGCCTGAATAGCATTCATGTGAACTCGAATAAAACAAACGGAAAGGTGACAGCTGTCTTGGGAACGTCCTCAGGAGCAATCGGAATCTAATAGTACACTCTGACCAAATATCTTGTTGGAAAAGTCATTTTGCCTTGTATCCCAGCAAAGAAATCCTCTATATGTGGCATCAGATATCAGCCCAGAATGGTTTTCGCATTTAATTGTTGGTAACCACTACAGGGCTGTCAACCATTCTTATTTTTGGATACCACTTGAAGAGGGGCTGCTCAGCTGTTACTTGAAGAGTGGCAAATATCTTGAGCTAAGATGCTACAAAACTCTTGTTTGATATGTAAATACATAAAACTGCAACCAGTCACTTTTTTGAATAGTTATTTATTACTTCATGAACTGGTTTTCGAACATTTTCAGGTCCATCTTCAGATGGTTTTCTGGAAATTTCATCACTATTTCTAGCATAATGCTGGGTGCTGGCTCTGTCACAAAGATGGAACATGCTTTAATGTATCACCATGAGTATTGTTTATCTGTTGATATGGGTGTAAAATTTTAGCTTTGTACTTACTGTGAGAGTATCGGTGGCTTTTTTGTTTTGTTAGTGTCTATCTGTCTGTTTCCATTTTGATGGCCTGTTGTTACTGTTACACAATCCGTGTAACATGTGTGAAGTGATGTACCAACTGGCCATTTTAGTGGAAGCAGACAGATGGACACTAATAGAAAAAAAAGCTGCCCATACTGTCGCAGCAAGTACAAAACTAAAAAAATTTGCATCCACATCGACAGATAAACAATACTCATGGTGTTACATTAAAGCGTGTTCCCTCTTTGTTAGAGATCCAGCACTCTTTATTATGATAGAAATAGTGATGTAATTTCCAGTAAACCATTTGAAGATGAGCCTGCAAAGGTTTGAAAACCAGTTCATGGACTAATAAATAGGCCTAACTATTCAAAAAAGTGACATTTAATTAACAGTCACAGGTTATAAAATATCTGTAATGGATAAACATAATCTTGTTTGATAATTTGTAATTTATCTGGTGCTAAACATTCAGGGAGTGCATATGTTGGCGGGCCTAAGGTAGTGAGGATGTGATGAATCCTTGAGTGTTTGACAGGTGCAAACATTGTTGATTGCCTCATGATCTCTGAGAAACTTTTTAATAGTTTGAACATTTCGAGTCACCAGCAATCACTCTGACTGTCATAGTAGCAGTACTATTCACCTTACCTTATGCAGTCATGTTTGTTGTTGCACCGCTTAATTGATGCTGACGTGGGTTGGGTACCAGATTGTAGAACGCCAGGAAGTCTCCTAGTTTGGAGTGTGATACATCAGCCACAGTAGACCCCCACTTAAAGGTACCACACAGTCCGAGGTTGAGTAGAAAAGTGATGTGTTCGTATGTCATAATCTTTGATCATTTGCAGCATACAGCAAAGCATTGTCTTTGTAACTTGGTTGTGTGATACACTGATATTTCCGCTCCTGTTTCTATCAGATACTGCACTTTTCTGTCGTGGTCCGTAATAAACAAAGGTTGTGTGCTACTGGTGGACATGGTTGTAGCAGCTACTGCATTGTCATCATGATTCATTTTATGTAGTGGTATACATTTCTGTGCGTCTTTCCCAAATTTTCTGTGCCACCAATATGTGTTGTATGCCGCTGGTGAACAATTTCGACTCCTTGATCATCGATGTGTACATTGCCTTTTGTGTGATTATTGTAGCAGGTTACTTGTATTGTAAGCTCAGCTATGTGAAACTGTAGCGATGACGATGTTAATAGGTCATGTTATCTTGTGCAGTAGCCATCATCATGACAATTGTTGTCTGATACATCTCCGCTATCCAATCAGCTGTTTGTGTTAATGTGTTCAAATCTCTGGGACATATCATTAAAATTTCCTGTGCACCCACCGGTAGTTGGGATAGTCAAATATTGCATAATACATTGTCACTGACAATATTACTCGTAAGAGTACACAGGCAACAAAGCAGTTGCAATGGATTTCTGTCACCTAACTCCTCTGTTCATAAAAGCATTTCCAAATGTTTAGCTTCTGACTGGGACTTCACATAACACAGGCCAATGACAGAAAAACTTTTTGCTGAAAATACCTTATTCTTATGTTTTTAGGGTGGGAAATCCAAATATAATACTAAAAAAAAAACTGTATCACCCACCATTTCTTCACATTTTACAGTTAAATTAATTAAATTACGTGATTTTTTAAAGTACTTAACAGCTTTTATATAGTTAAAATAATTTTAAAAGGAGGTGTAGTGAATGTAGATGACTTTGGTAGCTGCAGCTGAAAAACATTTGCTGGCAAAAAGAGGTTAATTCAATTTTTGTGCTAACAGATGGTGTTTTGTTTACTGTCAACCTAACCTCATTTTCTCATTTCCTGTACATGTGCTCAGTACAATATCTAATCATGGTTGTAAAAACTCTGATGACAGTTAAAAAGAAACATTACAGACTTTGTGAAAAAGGTTTATATATCATACTTTGGATCTAAACTTGGTGATCAAGATAAATCTTGGGCGCCGCACGTAAGGTGTGTTATGTGGGTGTTGAAGACGTGAGAAAATGGTCCGAAAAGGAGGAAAAAACCTTTAGATTTGCTGTTCCTATGATATGGAGGGAGCCAAGAAATCATTCCGAAGATTGCTACTTTTGCAGTGTTGATATTTCTGGTCATAATTTGAAAAACAAGAAGGTGATAAGCTACCCTAACCTTCCGTCCGCCATCCGACCAGTCTAGATTTCCCACTTCCTGAATGACCAGATGATTTAAATTCTATTCCAACATAAGTATTTTCTGATGTACAATATGATTTAGATGAACCAAATGATGATGAATTCCATTGTGGTACAGAAAGTCTAGAGCCCAAATTGTTTACTCAGACCAAGCTTAACGATTTGCTTAGGGGTCTGGGGTTAACGAAAAAAAAGCTGAATTGTTAGCTCTAGATTAAAAGAAACGAACTTATTGGCTGTTGGAACCAGCATATGCATGTATAAAAAGAGAGAGCAGCAATTTTCCAAGTTTTTCCAACAAGAAGGTGATTTAGTGTACTGCTCAGACATTCTCAGTCTGATGAAGGAGTTTGGTATTGAATACAAAAAGAAAGACTAGAGGCTGTTTATTGATTAATCCAAAACTAGTTTAAAGGCTGTTTTTGTTACACAATGGTAACATGTACGCATCTATACCTGTTGGACATTTTTACATATGAAAGAAAGCTATGAAAACCTAGAAATAATGCTAAGTAAAATAGGCTACTCTGCTCATGGTTGGATGATATGGGCGATCTAAAAGTAACATGCATGCTCCTTGGTCAGCAAGGTGTCTTTACCAAATATCCATGCTTCTTGTGTGAATGCGACAGCAGGGCAAGGGATCAACACTGGTGCAGAAAGAACTGGCCTGTGAGGGAATCTGTAAAACCTGGTGAGAAGAACATTCTACACAAAAACCTTGTAGATCCAAAAAAAAAAAAACGTACTCCTACCACCTCTACATATAAAGTCAGACCTAATGAAATAGTTTGTAAAGGCATTGACTAAAGAGGGACCATGTTTTAAGTATCTCTGCCGAAAGTTAACACACCTTTCAGAAGCTAAACTAAAAGAAGGCATATTTGTCAGACCTGACATTAGAAAATTGATGTTTGATGTTAACTTTGAATCCGCAATGATCTTAAATGAGAAAGAAACATGGGTATCATTCAAGCAAGATGTTACAAAGGTCTTAGGACATGAAAAAGACCCAGAATATGTTTCTATTATAGTTACAATGTTAAAGAAGTTTAAAACTTTAGGATGTTTAATGAGTCTGAAAGTTCACTTTTTGAACAGTCACCTTGATTACTTCCTGGACAACATCGGAGATGTTAGTGAGGAGCAAGGAGAGAATTTTCACCAGGACGTGAAAGTGATGGAAAACGCTAGCAAGGCTGCTGGAACACCAAAACGATGGGGGACTACTGTTGGTCACTTCACCAAGAAGTTCAGCAAGCGACTCATCTTAGAAAATGCTACACAAGAAGCTTCAAAGAGAAAAGAGAAAGAAAATACAATCCAATTCCAGCTGACAAGTGAAACCTCTATTAACACGTGTGATTGTTTTAAGTAGCTTACTGTAAATACAAATCATGCTTATGTTGTAACAAAGCGTTTCATTAATTTCACGATTTACCGTATAGCATAGGGTTTTTATACTATATAATAAAAAAGCATATTGCTTGAAAACTATGGGTGATACAAAAAAATCTAAGGCTAGATTTGGATTCAGCTCATAAAATCTATATAGATCAGATATCAAAGTAAAGAAAGTTTTTCCAAAAAAAATTCCATTGGCCTGTGTAATCAGTGCATTCTGTATCCAGCATATCGTAGGTTTCCAGAGGCGTAGTGAGAATGTCTTGGACTTCTGTAGCAAGATCTTCTGTTAACACTGCTCCTGCATAACTTATTTTATTTCATCTGCTGTAATGTGTGCTAAGATGAATTTGCTCTCTAATTATGTGAACCAAAGCCAGGGGTCATGCAGCCAAAAAATTCAGTGATTTGATCGTAATGCTGCCGATTCTCCATTACTTAAGGCTGGCTCAGTAGACACTGGAGAGGAATTCATTTTTGTGCTGAA
This sequence comes from Schistocerca gregaria, assembly GCF_023897955.1. Taxonomy (NCBI): domain Eukaryota; kingdom Metazoa; phylum Arthropoda; class Insecta; order Orthoptera; family Acrididae; genus Schistocerca; species Schistocerca gregaria. The sequence continues at coordinate 257,720,815 of NC_064920.1, forward strand.
TGAAAAACCAGTGTGGCTGGTGCAAGAATAACTGTTGTAGTTTCGACACAGTGCAGAGCATCAAACTGGTGTGGAAGTGCTGTTATGCACAATTATTTGGATGGTACCAATCATATTTGGTTAACTTGTGATAAGATTTATTTCAACATATAAATTCATTACACAGAAGTATGCAGTCTGCATAACATTCATTGTTAAACAAGACAAAACACGGAACAAATGTATAATCAAGAACAAACAATAAACACAATGCAGCACAGAAACATTGGACTCTCGTACAGTCTACACCACTGTATTGCGGATTGTATACAGTGGGAGCCACTTCAAATGTAGCTGGCAATTGATATTTCTGTGGGTCACTCCTTTGCCTTTACACAAGCAACATGTAAACAGGTGCATAAACCCTTTCATGCACTTCTGCTTAATAGTTTGCACCTGTTCACAAAATTTGCAAAATGCCAGCTTTGTTGTGTTATCATACAGTCTCTAATAAATTTCCATTTATTTGGGGATAGTAGTGGCAGTATCACATTTCCTTTTAGCATAGCAGGAAGGTGATATAAGCTGACTACTATTACTACTGGCTGATTCTGTCTCACAAACCACAGTTTGTTTTTCCTGTAATTCGGGAACATTCACAATGTCCTTCACACTTTGGGGGTATTACAGTTAGAAACGACTGTATGTCTGTCTGCTTTTTTTCATAGTAACAACTAATTCATCACAAAATTAGAAATAATACATGTTTAGTCATGACACAGTATAGATAACCATAAAACTTCAACACCAGAGGATGCCAACTAATCAACAAAGAACTACCATACCACACATTACTCCCTTTTTTAACAGGTGGCAGTGCTCTCTTGTTTCACAAATCAGGATTTTCTCATTGCTACCACTTGATATGGCATATGTACAGTACCGTAGCACACCCACTGTGTATGAGTTTATGTTGTCTGTACAGTTCTGAACCTAGCCCTAGTGTGTTCATAAATTATACATGTAGCCTGGGTCGCCAGCTGCCAATTTTCGGTCACCAATTGCAAGTTGGCGATAATATATTTCACACCTTGGACTACATCATTTATATATCCCATAAATAAATTTGGTTGATCTGTTCAATTGCATTGACAAATGTCAGTCCAGAACTACAGATTGTCTTCTACCAGCAAATAGTAATTTGCAAGTTGTTGGTAATACACATGGTAATCTAGGTATTGTCCTAGAATATATCATAATTTTTTTTAATCAGTCCTCTGACTGTTATGGTACTTCCCACCACAACTTCCTCTCCTGTACCAACAACCTTGCACCCTATGTCCTTAAGTATTAATCACATGTAATCCAATTTCTGTCTTCCCATACAGTTTATAACCTCTACAACTCCCTCTAGTACTATGGAAGTTATTTCCTGATGTCTTAACACACGTTCTGTTATCCACTTGCATCATTTCAGTGATTCCCATGTGTTCCTTTGTTCACCATTCCCTGAAGAACTTCCTCATTACTTATCTTAGCAGTCCACCAAGTTTTCAGCATCATTTTACAACACTGTATCTGAAGGGCTTCATTTCTCTTCTTTTCCAGTTTTCTCACAGTACATGATTCAGTAAGTACATCACTGTGCTCCAAACTTACATTCTCAGAAAGTTATTCCTTAGATTAATGCTAATTTTTGGTGTCAGCAGACTTCTCTTAGCCAGGTGTTTCCTCTTTGCATATGCTGACCTGCTTTTTTTGTCCTCCTTGCCGTGTCCATCATGTTGCTTTGGTTCAAAGTAGCAGATTTCATTAGCTTCATCTGCTTCATGGTGCCCAGTCTTGATATCAAATTTATTGCCAATCTCTTCTGCTATTCTTCACTACTTTCATTTTTCTTTGGTTTACCCCCAATCTGTATTCTGTACTCATTAGACTGTTCATTCCATTCAACAAATTGTGTAATTGTTATTCACTTTCACTGAAAGACCAATGGCATCAGTGAATCTTATTATTAATAACCTTCCACCCTGAATTTCAGTCCCATTCTTGAACAATTCTTTTATTTCTGTCATTGCTTCTTCAGTGTATAGGTTGAACAGAAGAGATGAAAGATTACATCCTCGTCATATGCTCTTTTAATCCAAGCATTCTTATTGTAAATATTGTATGTTGCCTGTCTTTCCCTACAGCTTAATCATATTTTTCTCAGAATTTCGAACATATTGTACCATTTTACATTGTCAAATGCTTTTTCTAGGTGTACAAACACTGCCAAGGTATCTTGATTTTTTGTAAGTCTTGTTTCCATTATGAATTGCAACATCAGAACTGCTCTCTGCTGTCTTCCAAAGGCTAACTGATCATCATCTAAAAGATCCTTTCTTCTGTATATTATTCTTGGTAGCAACTTAAGTGTGTGTGCCATTAGACTTATTGTGCAATAGTACTCACACTTATGTGGCCTTGCTGTCTTCTGGACTGTGTGGATGACAGTTTTCTGAAAATCTTCTACAAACTCATAACGACTTACTAAATGCTATCTATCAAAGTTGGACTATTGGGGAAACTGATCTGTGCAGAATAGGACTAAGGTCACTCGTTTGATGAGATCTAATGAGAACATTTTAGGAAATGAAATAACAGTCATTGGCAGAAGCTTCAATAAAGATAATGTTCATCTTTTGTAACATTTCTTCCAAAATTTGGAAAATTCTTTTCCTGAGTAGTCTAAGTATGTTCTGCTCACTTAGAGATTGTACATTAAAGAGAATTATACAAAGTACAATATACACAACACAGAATCTACATTTATTTATCAAGTGTTATTGTAGGTGTAGTTACATTGTCTTGAACTTTGCAAAGCCGTTGCACTTCCTCTTTCATAATCAGAGAAAGTAATTTTTGCACTCACTTTTTTATTTCATCCCTGTATAATTGTTAAAATTAAATATATCATAATTTTGCAAGTGAACTACTATTGAAATAGGTCTCAGTGAACAACATGCCTGAAAAATCTCTTTACTGTTTCAGGGTTTGCCGCTGTTGTCTTCAGGGTCACTAACTTCTGTGGTTTGGCACAATGAGTTACCGAGAGACAACAGAAGATTTAGAAACATTAGAGGGCAAATTAACCACTCTGATAACTGATACTTTCAAATGTTGCGTAAGGAACTATGAAGCCTTACTGCCATACCTTGGGAAAAAGGAAACAAATTCTAAAACACGTCACAAATTAGTACAAGTTAATATACTGTTAAACAAGTTAAATGAATACCTTGTGAGTCTAAGAGTTGAATATGATGGTAACTCATCATATGAACAAAAAGGGAAGTCTGTTCTGTGTGAAGGAGGTAGGAAGAGAAGAATGAATGATCTGCTCGAGTTAGGTGGACATGAGACCAAAAATATAAAAATGAAAGTGCAATTTACCAACAATGCAAAGCATTCCATTGCATTAACTTCAGAGACTGGAATCAATATGCAGTCGGAGAATATAGTATTAATGGGTAGTGAAAAAACAAGTAATACACAAAATCAGAAGTCGGACATACACAGGAACAAAAACACAAAAATGGAGATACAAGATTCAAAGCAAGTCAAAGATACACATGAATTGCCTATAACTAATAGTCAGATTCATGCTGTTCAGAAATCATGTGACACTACAAAAAATGAAAAGACTGATGATGAAGAAAGTGAATCTGTGCCAGATAGATTTGTGAAGGGTAATACATATGATAAATCTGCTGACAGTACTATTCACACAGAAAGCAATGAAGCATGTGTTCCATTACAAAATGTAGAAAGTGAGATTAGCAGTCAAGAGAAATGTGAAGATAGTGACATTGTTCTTAGTAAAGATCCTATAACACGTGTACCTGTTCAGAGAGTAGAAGAAGTGTGTAATGTGAGGCATGAACTATATGGTATCAAAAAGCACAAGAAAAATAGTTTTAAGTGTACACTGTGCATGTGTGTAGTTTCTGACTTGAAAACACTGTATAGTCATGTGCAAGGAAAGAAGCATCAAAAGAAACTGGCTGGCAAGGCTTGTTCAATCAGAATTGCTGAAGTTCCAAATAGCACCAGTGAAAGTGCAGCATCTGTTTCTATGTGTTCTACAGTTGCCTGCTCAATCACTGATACTGTTCCAAGTAATAGCTGTGAAAGTATAATGTCTGATTCTGTGTGTTCTGCTGTTTCCTGCTCACCTGCTGAAATTGGTCCAAGTAGCAGCAGTGAAAGTACAGCATCTGATTCTGTGAGTCCTGTTTTCTGCTCTCTGGCTGATAATGTTGCTATTGTAGAGGACAAAGACAAGGTAGCATCAATGAAACGTGCAGTTGTATTAGAGCATATATGGACTTATTTTGATCCACCATTTCACTTTAACAAAAAATTCATTAGGTTTCATTCGGAGCGAATAATCTGTTACCTTTGTTATGAAGAGACAGGAAGGTACATACTCGATGTGAGGAAGCACATTTCTAAAGTAAGTCATCTGGATCGGATAAATACATTACGGAACATGAATTTGAAAAATAAATCCTCCAATATACAAATGTTTGATGTACCAGGCAGCCTAGAGAACATTGTTCCTGCAACACAGTTTAGTTTGAGAAACTATGGTTTCTTTTGTAGTGTGTGCAACTGTTTCTGTGAAAATACAGTTGTGTTAAATCACATGACAGGTGAAAGCCATGGCAAAAAGCTAGATGAAATTAAAAAATCTGTATAGTATCAGGAAATTGAAACAGTGAAGGTAATTTATGTGGGACTATAATGTCATTTTTGCTGTTAGTATGTTATATCCATCAGCAAAAAGTGTTTTCAAGGAACTCATTTTTAAGAAGGCACCTTGTTTTAAATTAAGATAAAAATTTACATTGTGATAATAATGTGTGAAAATAAAAACGTGAAAGTTAGTTAAATGGAAAATGCAATTTACCAAGGAAAAACTGGGTGGGATATATTAATTAAAGGTTTTGAAGCACAGTAATTTGTCGACAGCAAGTTCGAACTTGTTTTGAGATGCCTGTCCATTACATTTTGGATTCCTGTTCTATGTTTTATATGACACTTGCCGTGCATACAAGGCATGTTCCGAAAGTAAGTATACTGTGACCAAAACAGGCTGTAGTTTTTTGGTTTTTGAGGGTTGGCGACAGTCAGTGGTAGAGGATTCACTGACCAGTGCAAATATCACAGGACACGTAGTATGTAAACTCATATTGTAGAGTCCAGTTGTGTAAAAGATGTCAGTAAGAAATCCCGCCAAGTGCTGCCACATGGTGTGCACTGCTTCCTACTCACAGAAAGAATAACTACCGAAAGTCTTTTGTGAATCAAAACATTTAATGGTGAACGAGTTGTGAACAGAATGAGTGTGTTTGAATGGTGCAGGGAGCTTAGTAAATGCAGGAAAAATGTTCATCATGGACAGACGAGTTGAAGACCTTACATTTTGACTGATGAGTTGGTGCAAAAAATCAAACTCTGTTTGTGAAGACTGATGATTGACTGTGGATGAAATTTCTTCAGTGTTTCCACAACTCTCCATGACTCTCTTATGTAAAACACTTGTAGAAATGCTGGAATACTGCAAACTGTGTGTAAGTTGGGTCCAAAAACAGCTGACGTAGCTGCACAAGAAAAATTAGGTCAGTAGCACCCATGAGTTTATTGAGTGTCTTGAATTGGAAGATAAGGATTTTCTGAGCTCTTTTGTGACTGGAGATGAAATGTCACAGTGGTGTCACACCAATTCCCAATTTGCAAAAAAATTTAAAACCACATTTTCAGACAAAAAAAGTGCAATGATACTTTGAGACCCTAAAAAACACAAAAGGAGAATTCAAAACAATAATAGGAGAATGCTGACGAGAGGAGTGCCTGTCCTCACACAGCCTCAGCCACTAAGCTGCTCTTGGACCTATTATTTGTATGGGATCTGACAAACCATTCTCTCTCCCTTGTATTCCCCTGGTGTGGTGCCTTCAGATTATCATCTTTTCACCTCCTTGAAGGCTTACAAGAGTAAAATTAAATTTTCAACATATGAGCAGATGCAGAAATAGGTTCTGAAGTGGAGGAAGGAGAGTTCTATGAGGAGGGCATAAAGAAGCTTGTGCCACAGCTCACACATGCACTGAACAAGATGGTGATTGTGTGGTAAACTAGCCTTCAAGCGTATCAACAATATTCCAAAGTTTTCATTCAAATACACTTTTTTTTTTTTTAAAAATGTAAAAAGCTAGTATATGTACTTTCTGAACACACCTCATAAACTTATTTTGCTGTTCCCGCAGTTCTTTAAGTGCATTTTATTATTTGTTGTCTAAAGTAGTTTGTAGCCATTAGTTTGGATGTTTCAGTGGTTAACTGGAAGGCTATTCTTTACAGGTGAATTTATCTTTCATTTAATTATGATAAATTTTCCCCTGTGGGTCATTTCATATCAAGTCATCCAGACCATGACGCCCATTATCTAGTTGTGAAATGAGATTTTATGTACTGCTCTTGTATCTAATATCATGAATTTTTGCCAATTTTTATTGCTTTATATAAATTCTGTTGGTAGAAATTGCTTAAAATTGGGTGCAGTGCAAAGCAAACTGTAAAAATTTGATAACCGGCTGCAGTTTAAAAAAAAAAAAAAAGAAAAAAAAAACTGACAGTTTTTTCCCTGAATATCCTTGGGTCATGTAGCTCCTGAGAACATATTAGAATTGTTGAATTAAATTTTTGTATGAATTGCCCCCCTCTGGAAAACACTGAAAAAATTTTAAAGTGATCTACAAATAATAAAGTTTCACCACACAGAAATCAGTTTTGAGAAATGAATGCCACTAGGGAAAAAAATTATAGACACACACACACACACACACACACACACACACACACACACACACACACACACACACACACTCGCTCACTCACTCACTCACTCACTCTCAGTCTAGCACCTGACACAGTGTCAAAGGCATGGTGGAAAAACAAAATGTATGGCAGTGAACAAAGCTGTGGTCGTACTCTGCTTGGATGTGTGACAGCGGAAAAACGATGCATCAAACTGCTTATGAAAGAGCAACACAGGAATTCTCTCTTGTAAGTGATATCTGTGGGATATGGTCCTCCTCTAGTACCAGCGACAATACCTTACACTGTCCACCTGCTTCAATAGACCAATACCTGTATCGTTAATAGGATCACCACATAGGCTTGATGCCATCACATGGATGGTATTTGCTTTTTATATATTACAAGAGAGGAACACGGTAATATCTTATTGGGTTCTGTACTGGGTGATGTTAGTGAAGTTTTTATAGTTCATAGTTTTTCTTCGTTGGATGGTACAGAATAACGAGGAGGGAGAGAAGATTTGGGTGACAGGCATGAATGCACCCTAAGTGATGCAGATCCCCTTCAGATTGCAGTATCTGTATGTAGTTTGGAAACACACCTCAGTGCAGTAGCAAAATCCTCATCCTTCTTCCAGTGCCCGTATGATGTGAAGTCTTCCTAATTTTCCCAATGAGAAACACCTCCATAACTGCTAATACTGTCATTTCTACCATCTTGTGTTGCAGGAGGAAGCTTCGTTTGGCTCTGGCCTTACACACTGCACATTGTTGGCGTAGCTACGACAACATGTTCCCATTTTCACTGAGTGGTCAAACATAGTCCTGTCACATTTAACTCAGCTCACCTAGTTTCTCCACAGGATACAGAAAGAGGTAGATACAGCGTTCTCCAACTTCAACTCAGTTGCGACTTAAATTATAATGATTGTATGGCCAAAGCTGAAGGGAGGGTGGGACAGAGACTGAGGAACAGTTACAAGATGCGGAGAGACTGTCTAAAACCAAGGTGGAGATTTGCTGTATGGGGTCCTTAGCCAATAGGTTAAAAAAAGGTGATTTGTTTAGAGGTATGAGAGTGCTACACCCAGAGACTCCACCAACTTTGAGGACTCTTTGCTCAGAGAATATGTATGGCTTGTTACTGTGGTGATATCAACTTCACACAGAATGCAAGAAAAAGAAACATCAAAAACTTCCATTATCATGCCAATAGGAGGACAGGAATGGTCCACAAGGATGCATGAACCTTACTGTAACGATCTTCTTCACAATTCACCTTCTCAACAATTCCCAAATACCGAGAAGAGTCATATGCACATGCAACATAGCAGTTGGGCTGCACAGTGCATTCTGGCATTAGTGGTGGAAGTGCATCTGAGAAAGTGTACACAATACCAAAATCCGTATCACAGTTCAGCCTTTTTCCTAAGTCTTGGTTGGGATTCTGCTATAATGTGATGCGTAGATCGTGTTCCAGGAATTGTTTTTGCACTTGTGAAGCACCGAGGAAGATAATGTCTGACTTGTACCATTTCATCTTTTGAAACAAAGAGAACTGAAATGCCTTGCAGGTTCTCGCAACAGAATTCAAACACCTGTAAAGCTGTAAGTATTTGACCTTTATAAGAGATGAATACACTAAGCAGATTCAGAAGGATATAGGCTGCAGTACGTACTGGGAGATGAAGCAGCTTGCATAGGATAGAGTAGCATGGAGAGCTGCATCAAACCAGTCTCAGGGACTGAAGACCACAACAACAACAACAACAACAACAACAACAACAAACTCTTTGCAAACTTGTTTTTGTGACAAGTCTTTTAACAGTGCCACCAATACCATCACAGGGAGATTTGCCATGACTTGCAGCAAAAAACACCAGCTGCACTTTACGTTGAAGTTGTGTTCATGGTAGCAGATATTTCTGAAATTCTTACAATTTTTATATTGTGTAGCACAACCATCAGTGAAATATTTAACATATGCAAGATGAATTTCTGGAAATACACACTTAAAAAAATTCAATACAGACTTCTGAGTCTGGTACACCAAGGTAACACCATGTTCTAGATCACCAGAAACAAAACGAATACTTTTTGCATGCAACTGTTTGACCTTTTTGTAATATATATGGCCAATGTGAAAAGTGCAGCTGCCTTCGTTCCAATGGTTCCCCTGTAGTTTGTCTTGAACAACAAAAATTGAGATATTCACTGAAATCCATTAAAATTAACACTGATCCTTCATCAAGTGTTTCCTGCTTCGTTTTCAGATAATCAGATTTTGATTGAGAAATTAAAGAGTGTGGAGTAAGTTTTTCAATTTTCTTAACTAGTGTGTCACAGAATTCTGTTACATAAGTGATTTGAACACCCTTCTCCATTAAAAGAGCTCTTGCTTCTCATACCAAATGTTCAGAGACCTGAAATTTGGAACTGACTTTCTGTTGAGACCAAGTTGGTGGCACAAGAGCAAGTAACTGAATTTTTTCACGATTATTTGCATATTCAATTTTCTGTTTGATTTTGTACATGAGTTCATCATTATGTTTTGCCTTTTCTTCCAGTTCTGTTAAATCACTGTCAGGGATCGTGTTGCATCAGCAGCCAGCTCAACTTGATATGTATGTGAAATTATAGTTTTCAGGGTCCCAACTGCTGATTCCAATTTTTGGTTGGCTGCTGCATAATGACTATGCCAAGCAACTGAATGCAGCTTTGCAGGAGATACTCCTAAGCTAGTTAAGCTATTATTGAGCACAGATTTTTCAGGAGTCTGCACCTTCACATTACTGTCATTTATGTGGTCTGGTGATGAGTCAACACTTGCTTGTTTTTCATTAATAAGTCTGATGCAGGTTGGGCACATTTTCTCTCCAGGAATCACACTAAAGCCTCTCATTTTGAAGGTCTGTGCCTTTTCTAAACTAATTTCATGCAATCCAAATTAAACAGATCATTTATGGCACTTGAAGGGATCACAGCAAATTTCCTTATGTAGAGAGAATTAGCGCGGGTATCACAGTAAGAATGACTGTTGCTCCACCATAATAAAAGTTATTGTTCTTCGCTGGTCAGTTCCTTCACACAAGTCAGGGCATTATAACACATGTCCTGCAGATAGTATCCAAGAAAGCACTGACTACTTGTACTTTCCATGCTGCTTCAATCATAAAACCAATATTTGTCATAAATAATTCAAAAGATGATTGGTGTAACCTAAAAAGTAATTAAATAATGAAAAATCATACTATCCCATTGTTTCACACTTATGTTTTCACATTATCATTGTAACATTAGGGGACTTACTTTTGTTTTGGAATGAATGGTTAAAAAGTGCAACAATTGAATTTTTAACCAATAATTGACTCTGGGTAGAGATCAGTACAAGAGCTCAGAACTGCAAGCTCAATGAACACAGGACTCAAAACAAAGGAACTGGATGATGCAATATATGTGTAGCAGCTGATGGGTGTCAGTTCCTAAAATTTCTGTATCATTTGGCGTAGAATTACCCCTGCCTTGTATTGCTCTTTGCCAGCTGTTTACTTAAATGTCTTGTACATGTAAACTTGTTATCTGTTCAGAATTCCAGTAGTCAGAAAGGAGGACTCCTGAGTAGGAATGCTTTCAGTTAGTCCTTAGAGCTATTTTTTTAAATTAATAGAACTTATTGTTTGAAGAGTAGATGGTGAAATTCAGTTCCATTTTACAGCAAATTTCAATTGTGTGCATCACTTGCTTTTCTCCTCTTAAGTCCCTGATTACACCTGAGCACCTGCCCATCATCGTCTTCCCCATGGCCCAGGCTCCATCTTACCTAGCTGCATAGTTTCCCATCCCAAGTTTATGTTCATACACTGTACTCTTCGTGTTTGTTAATAGTCATTCATGGTGAGTGAAGTGACCCAGTCATCAAAGAATTAGACTCACATTTTGTAGGAGCATAGTTCAATCCCCTTCAAACAATCCAGATTGAGTACTCTGTGCTTAAGATAAATACTTAGAAGTAAGTGTAAGGATGCCTCTCATGTGAGCTTGTGCTCAGTCTTTAAAGCCCTTATCAACTGAATTTCAAACCTGTATCTTTCTTCTTCCTTTCCTTCCTGCCATTCATTCATTCTATTTTATATAAACCCATGTATTTCTTCCAAGAATATGACAGGTTTTTCTTTCTAGATTATTAATTTTCCTGTCCATTCTCGGTTCATATCCTTTATCTCTTTTACCGAGCATCTTCAGTCCTTATTGCTCTATACATCTCTGTGATGCTGCAGATGGCGGGTTCAGTCCAGCAACGATATTCAACAACCAAATCTTGATACAAAATAAGTCTCAAGTTTATGTACCAATCAGTGTGTAAGTAGTAAGTCATATTTGTACTGTATTTTTGAGTGATTGTTGATAATTAGCAACCATCAGATCAAGCCAAGATTTTTTTTCTGTGAACTTCTGTTGGAAAAGTGGGTGTAGCATCTGATTAGTATTATACAGCGAATTTCAATATTGGATGATGATGCTGATGTAAACAGTTCAAACTCCCTACGGATCATTTTTTATGGGAACAAAATAATTTTTTAATATGTAGTATAACAATAAGGTTTGTATGATGGCTTTCATTGTCTGATTTTATTGCAACATCTAGAGGTTTTGATTTTCTGAGTGAAGATCACTTGAAATTATCAAAGTTGGTTTTTAAAGGGCAAAAAAGTTAAAATTACTCACAATAGTGTCAACATCAAGTCACAGTAGATTAATGCAATTGCAATAAGATGATATCTGAAGTTATCGTAAATGAGACAGAAAGGAAAAGCAATGAATAGGTCCACAATGTAGCAATTACTAATAACATACAACACAAATTTTCAGAAAAAAAATCACAAATTGCTGCAATGCATAAGTTGGTATTTCCAAGAGATAGTCATTATAACATAGCAGAGAATGAACAAGAATTAATTTTTATGTAGGCAGAATTTTTTATCTCATCAGGTCATCAAGAGAGAAACCATGTGGTGGTGAGACTGGTACTGCACACACACTCTTAAGTTGAAATACGTTTGATTCAAACTTTTCTGTACATTGTGAGCAATGATAGAAGAGAAATTAAAGTGTATCAGTGAATCTAGGTGTCTCTCTTATGTGCTTATTGTGTGGTAACTTCAAAGACAGTATTTAGTTTGAATATTTGTTTATTGGCTGACAGAGTCACAAATTAGCTAAAAATATGACCAGTTTTAGTTTCTCACAGCTACCATCTTCCATTCATACTGCCACATGTAACCCATGCAGTTTTTATATAGTTCATAATCGTGATCTGTAAATGCAATCGTGAAAGGTGGCACTGAGGATCTAAAGTGAGTCAAGTTATACATTGTCACGTACAAGTAGCCACACCTTGCTATTTCTGTGAAGTACACTTACAACTGATAAAATTTTCTCGAGCTTCCAGCTGCGTCAAGCGGTTAAAAATCCATTGGCTTTCGGCTGAGTGTTCCTTGGCTTTTGTCAAGTGGTGACTGTTGAATGAATGCTGTTGCCATCCTTATACAGTTGCCCTGTCTTCAATGACATCATTGGTGCTCACTCCAGCACCTTATGTGGTAATGTTTTCATTGCGCACTTGCAGTGCCCATTTCAACCTGCCGATGACTAGGTTTCAAGCTGTGCTGAGCTGCAAGCCGCCATCTTTATTGATGGTGTTGTCAGAAATTTTATCTCAATTGCTTCTTTTACTACACTGTTCCAGAAATTGTTAGTCTGTGTAACAATAGGTGTCTTGGTGAATACAATACGGTGTCCATTTTCTAGAGCATGTTCTGCTACCACTGATTTGTCAGGATACCATAGGTGAAAACATCTCTCATGTTCTACGTGACACTGTTCAATAGAATGCACAGTCTGTCCAACATAAAATTGTCCACATACACATGTATTTTATACATCCTGGCATTCAGTGACCTACATTGTCTTTCACAGGACTCATTAATTGTTGAATTCTTGCACAGGCTCTGAAAATTAAATTGTATTATGTCTCTTTATGAACAAATATGCAAGCTTCTTCATTTCCTCTTCTGGTGCCTTCTGCTTACATTTCTTCAGCAAGATGAGTTGACACAGCTTCTCATAAAAAGCAACTTACTTTATGTTTTGTTAGTGTTCAACTCCTATACTTTATACTTTTAGTATGGATAAGAACTGTGATTGCTGTGGGTTCAGATGCAAGTTGAGTTGGTGACCCTGTGCTCACAGCTCCAGGCACTTTTTGCTTCATTTAGGCAGCTTGGGGCTGCTGCCAGTGGGAATCACTGTGGGGAGCCAGACGGGACGATCTGAGCACAATCCGCTTGTCCCCCAATCAGTCCACTACTGTGGCCAACCAGGTACTGCCTGCACTGAGGTTGAGTGGGAGGTCATTCCTAGGTGTGGTTGGCAGCAAAAGACTTTCAGAGGGGCTAATCGAAGGGCTTCACCGTTTGGCTGATGAAAGGTGTCAGGTGCTGTCTGTGGCTGACAAAGTCCATGAGCCAGGTGAAGTTTCTCACCATGTTCGAGAGGAATCCTGTTGGCTTGCAAGGTCAGGGCATTCACTGAGGGTGGGATTACTGGTAGTTGGAAGCTCCAACACTAGGCATGCAGTGGGGTCCATTAGGAATATGGCTGCATTGAAGGGGAAGGAATCCAATGTGCACTCTATGTACATGTCAAGAGTTATTTCAGAAGGGAAACTGGTGCTTCTGGATTCCGTGAAGACTACAGGGTGCAGCAGACTGCAGATGGTGACTCATGTTGCTACTAGCAATGTCTGTTGCTTCGGATCGGAAGAGATTCTCTCTGATTTTGTATGGCTAGTTGAAAAAGTAAGGATAGCTAGTCATGCTTGCAAGATGAAGGAGGAGCTCACCATCTGGCATCATCAACAGAACCAACTGTGGTTCTTTAGTACAGAGTAAAGTGGAAAGTGTGAATCAGACTCAGGTGGTTCTATGATTGTGTAGGTTGCAGATTCCTCGACTTGTGCCATAGGGCGGTGGGTTTCCGAGATCCAGTAATTGATTCAGGAGCCCACTACATGCAGGAAGTGGCTACAAATGTGGCAGGTCCTTTGTGGAAGGGAGTGGGTGGAGTTTTAGTTTAGAGTGTCTCAGGAAAGTGTAGAAACGGCTTCAGTTTCAAAGGGTGTTAGACAAACACAGTAAGAGGGTATACATACGAACAATCTACACTGTCATTGTAAACTGTCTTAGCTGTGTTGGAAAAGAACCGGAAATCCAAGTGTTCACAGAAAGCACTAAATCTCAATCTGCGGAAAGCTACATAAATCCAGAAATGAGTTCAGCTGAAACTTTTACAAAGGACCAAAATGTGTCCAGAAAGGAGAGATATGGTTGGTAGTGGAGGGTTTATTGCAGCCAGAATTAGTTTACCTTGGAGTAAAATTGAAGTAAATACACTCCTGGAAATTGAAATAAGAACACCGTGAATTCATTGTCCCAGGAAGGGGAAACTTTATTGACACATTCCTGGGGTCAGATACATCACATGATCACACTGACAGAACCACAGTCACATAGACACAGGCAACAGAGCATGCACAATGTCGGCACTAGTACAGTGTATATCCACCTTTCACAGCAATGCAGGCTGCTATTCTCCCATGGAGACGATCGTAGAGATGCTGGATGTAGTCCTGTGGGACGGCTTGCCATGCCATTTCCACCTGGCGCCTCAGTTGGACCAGCGTTCGTGCTGGACGTGCAGACCGCGTGAGTCGATGCTTCATCCAGTCCCAAACATGCTCAATGGGGGAAGGATCCGGAGATCTTGCTGGCCAGGGTAGTTGACGTACACCTTCTAGAGCACGTTGGGTGGCACGGGATACATGCGGATGTGCATTGTCCTGTTCGAACAGCAAGTTCCCTTGCCGGTCTAGGAATGGTAGAACTATGGGTTCGATGACGGTTTGGATGTACCGTGCACTATTCAGTGTCCCCTCGACGATCACCAGAGGTGTACGGCCAGTGTAGGAGATCGCTCCCCGCACCATGATGCCGGGTGTTGGCCCTGTGTGCCTCGGTCGTATGCAGTCCTGATTGTGGCGCTCACCTGCATGGCGCCAAACACGCATACGACCATCATTGGCACCAAGGCAGAAGCGACTCTCATCGCTGAAGACGACACGTCTCCATTCGTCCTTCCATTCACGCCTGTCGCGACACCACTGGAGGCGGGCTGCACGATGTTGGGGCGTGAGCTGAAGACGGCCTAACGGTGTGCAGGACCGTAGCCCAGCTTCATGGAGACAGTTGCGAATGGTCCTCGCCGATACCCCAGGAGCAACAGTGTCCCTAATTTGCTGGGAAGTGGCGGTGCGGTCCCCTACGACACTGCGTAGGATCCTACGGTCTTGGCGTGCGTGCGTGCGTCACTGCGGTCCGGTCCCAGGTCGACGGGCACGTGCACCTTCCGCCGACCACTGGCGACAACATCGATGTAGTGTGGAGACCTCACGCCCCACGTGTTGAGCAATTCGGCGGTACGTCCACCCGGCCTCCCGCATGCCCACTATACGCCCTCTCTCAAAGTCCGTCAACTGCACATACGGTTCACGTCCACGCTGTCGCGGCATGCTACCAGTGTTAAAGACTGCGATGGAGCTCCGTATGCCACGGCAAACTGGCTGACACTGACGGTGGCGGTGCACAAATGCTGCGCAGCTAGCGCCATTCGACGGCCAACACCGTGGTTCCTGGTGTGTCCGCTGTACCGTGCGTGTGATCATTGCTTGTACAGCCCTCTCGCAGTGTCCGGAGCAAGTATGGTGGGTCTGACACACCGTTGTCAATGTGTTCTTTTTTCCATTTCCAGGAATGTAGTTATGAAAAATGTGATGAATATGTTAGTATACATTGCACCATGAACAAGTTCACACACACGTCAGGCACTCAGTCTGAGAGGATAGGTGTACATAGACAGAGAGTGCCTCTGTACATGGATGGAAAATTTCAGTCTTTTGAATGTAAAGTTAAGAAGGTAGAGACATATGCCCAAAGCCTTCTGAGTCTGATCAGCGAATTAGATGCTAGGATTAAGGAACCAGAGATGTACACCTGGTTCATTCTGAGAAATAACGTAGATAACTTAGCTGTAAAGGTTGATGGAATTGAAAAGAAAGTACACAGCTTATCTGTAAAGGTTGAGTGAAATGTTCTGTCCTTTGAACGACAACAATTTGTTTCGTTAATCAAATGTTTTTTTGCATTGCTGATATTAGACACCCACAGTGATCGAATACATTTAAAGCATTTTCAAGTTTTAATAATTTGCTACCATAAGGATATCAGAAACAGACCGTTTAATGTGTTACTAAATGCTAATTTTCTTTCATTGTGCAATTTGCTATGATGTCCTAGTGTGTGTACTTAATCGAGCGAAACATGTTTTATGAAGGAAATGACATTGTTACGAGGTCGAAGGTGAAACTTGAACTACTAATAATTTTTATGCTGCTGCAGGCACAGTCACACAAAGTCATAAGTAGCAGTCCGACGCAGATGATGCAGACTTAGCAAGATTTATGACGAATGGTTCCATAATCGTCTTCCTGCCTGTTTGCCTGTTGTAATCTTCATCTTGCAGTTTTTCTGCATGTCTTATGCAAGCTGCCCATGCAGATGTTGAGATGCTGTCTATTGCCTCATGTGTAAGTCCCTCAACATCTACAATTATGAATGTATTGTTCTTTTCCGCAATATATATACTTTCACCTGAGCCGATACCAGCTCGATTGGGTTGTAATGAAAATGGTATGGGGGTAATCTAACGATACGGTATCGATACTGCTTTTGCAATTTCATCTCTGTCATAAACTTTGCATGCAGGCTTGTGCTGATTGACAAGAACCATCAATTTTGCTCCTCTGGTATGCGAAGAGCTATGAGGTATTCTGTTAGATGACAGCCATACAATAATGTCTGCCTTTTTGGAGTTCGTATTTGGAGCTTTCTTCACTTGCACTGAGTGGATGCTCGCATTGTCCATGACTATAACTGAAGATGAAGGAATATATGGCAATAATTGATGTCTAAACCACCTGTTGAAGACGCTGTATGTCATTTCAGAGTGCTAAAATTCAGAATTCTTAGCTTTAGATGTCTTAAAAATCACTCTTAGGGAATAAAGCCAGTATTTGCTGAACCGACATGAAGCCCTGTAGTGCTATTATCCTTACCCACAGGAACTTTTAATCCACCGTACCCATCACTCATTTTCCAGCGCACAGTCCTTGCGTGGTTCTGATTAACGGAACACAGACCTTGCAGCTACAATATCGCTTCGTTCCATTTATTAATCGTTAGTTTTCTGATACCTGAACCCCATGTCTTTCAGTATCCTCAACATGGTCCATTTGCTTCTGTTAAAATCTTCAGCTTCCTTCATACACAAAACTAGGTTCTTTGCTGTTCGATACTTGCCTTCAGCATACATGCTAAACACTATGCACTGCAAAACGTTTTTCACAAAATCGTCTAGCTCACCAACTTCTTCTTGCTTCCCTGGTGATTTAAAAACAACTGAGCCGCAGGCTTGCATAGACATCTTAGCTTCACCAGATATTCCTTGAATGGTCCTCAAACCAAAACCATAGGCTTCAGCTGTTTGCTCCAGGCATTTGGCAATGGCGCGACGCGTGCCTTGTGCCGGCGTGGATTCAGCGGAAGATTGTCTCTTAAAGCATTGGTACACACGGAACACTATTCGTCTTGCCTGTCTGCGTAGCACTTGGTGCGATTACTTATTATTACTCATAATGAACACTATGAAGAGAGTCAGCACTGAGCACAGAACACAATGACTGAAATAAAAAGTTAGAACTTCCGAACACAGTACAACCCCACAGAACGAAGACAAGAATGACACGGCGTGCGATTGGCAGTGAGTCACGTGGTACACTTCCACATACTTCTGTGCATCCGACCCCCACCCACCTTTGTAGCTGCTCTACAGTTTAGTAACCATTTGCACTTTCTCACAAAAATGTAAAAACACGTGTCCCCATTTTGTAATTTTATAGAGCACTGAAGACCTAAGTCGAAACAAGGCCCCAGGAGCAGACAACATTCCATTAGAACTACTGACGGCCTTGGGAGGGCCAGTCCTGACAAAACTCTACCATCTGGTGAGCAAGATGTATGAGACAGGCAAAATACCCTCAGACTTCAGGAAGAATGTAATAATTCCAATCCCAAAGAAAAAAGGCGTTGACAGATGTGAAAATTACCGAACTATCAGTTTAATAAGTCATGGCTGCAAAGTACTAACGCGAATTCTTTACAGATGAATGGAAATACTGGTAGAAGCTGACCTTTTGGGGAAGATCAGTTTGGATTCCGTAGAAGTATGGAAACACGTGAGGCAATACTGACCCTATGACTGATTTTAGAAGCTAGATTAAGAAAAGGCAAATCTACGTTTCTAGCATTTGTAGACTTAGAGAAATCTTTTGACAATGTTGACTGGAATACTCTAAAATTCTGAAGGTGGCTGGGGTAAAATACAGGGAGCGAAAGGCTATTTACAATTTGTACAGATACCAGATGGCAGTTATAAGGGTCGATGGACATGAAAGGGAAGCAGTGGTTGGGAAGGGAGTGAGACAGGGTTGTAGCCTCTCCCCAAAGTTGTTCAATCTGTATATTGAGCAAGCAGTAAAGGAAACATAAGAAAAATTCGGAGTAGGTATTAAAATCCATGGAGAAGAAATAAAAACTTTAAGGTTCGTCAATGACATTGTAATTCTGTCAGAGACAGCAAAGGACTTTGAAGAGCAGTGGAATGAAATGGACAGTGTCTTGAAAGGAGGATATAAGATGAACATCAACAAAAGCAAAACAAGGATAATGGAATGTAGTCGAATTAAGTTGGGTGATGCTGAGGGAATTAGATTAGGAAATGAGACACTTAAAGTAGTAAAGGAGTTTTGCTATTTGGGGAGCAAAATAACTGATGATGGTCAAAGTAGAGACGATATAAAATGTAGACTGGCAGTGGCAAGGAAAGCATTTCTGAAGAAGAGAAATTTGTTGAAATTGAGTATAAATTTAAGTGTCAGGAAGTCGTTTCTGAAAGAATTTGTATGGAGTGTAGCTATGTATGGAACTGAAACATGGACGATACATGGTTTGGACAAGTAGAGAATAGAAGCTTTCGAAATGTGGTGCTACAGAAGGGTGCTAAAGATTAGATGGGTAGATCACATAACTAATGAGTAGATATTGTATAAGATTGGGGAGAAGAGGAGTTTGTGGCACAACTTGACTAGAAGGGACCAGTTGGTAGGACATGTTCTGAGGCAGCAAGGGATCACCAATTTAGTATTGGAGGGCAGCATGGAGGGTAAAAATCGTAGATGGAGACGAAAAGATGAATACACTAAGCAGAATCAGAAGGATGTAGGCTGCAGTAGGTACTGGGAGATGAAGAAGCTTGCACAGGATAGAGTGGCAAGGAGAGCTGCATCAAACCAGTCTCAGGACTGAAGACCACAACAACATTATAATGTACACTAAGTTTTGTTTGTGCTGTCAGAGGATTCCTAATATAATAGCTGATATCAATATAAATATGTTACCATAAGGACAGCAAGCTGATGACAGATTCCCCATATAAAGTAACACAGTAGATTGCTCTTTATTCAGTCATGTACACATAACTAAAGTGGATTATACAAGATTGTACAATGTGTTTCTTTCTTGTATATATTCCCTTATAAGACCACTGTTCAGTTGATTTTTTTTGTTTCCACTCACCTCACACTTTCATTTCTCTCGTGTGCTTTCATCCTTGCATTTTTTGTTCCAATTGTCTTGTCTCCAGATGAAATCATTTGCTATGCTGCTGTTTTTCAAACATTGAAGGAAGGTGAAATATCCCCACTGCTGTAGATAATCAGGCACCTTCATTGAACCCCTTGCCAAAACACAATTTTGATCTTCCGTTACTGTTTCAAATAAAAATATAAGAATGGAAAGTCAACAGTATTATGAAAACGGCAGATTGCCACTCTCTGTAAAGATGCATTGAGTTCCAGGCATACACGATGAAGAGACTGTGACATATAAGCTTCAGCCAATGCCCTTTCCAGAAAAGAGAAATGCGCACACATTCACCCAAGTTAGAACACCTCACACACACGACTGCTGCCTCCAGCCAGACTGCAACAGAAACATGTTGAACAGGAGCAACAATCCAGTGGTTTGGCAGGGAATTGGGGGGGGGGGGGGGGGGGAGGGAGGACAGTGAGATATGTGTGAGGGAACAGGTATTGGCCCTGCCTGGCAGAGCACACTGTGACTACAGGTGACAAGATGACAAGATAAGTTTGACAGATGCAGCTGTGGGAGAGGGAGAAGATGGGGAAAAATGGGGAGCAGAAAGAAAGTAAGCAGAGAAGCAAAAAAGAACAATGGACGCAATGGCAGAGAACAGCACATTATTAGGGTGAGGGGAGGCGAATTGTGAGGTGACAGGACAGAGGTGGCTGGAGACAGTAGGATGGAGGGTGTGGGGTCATTAGGTTAGTGTAGGTTGTGGATGGGATGATTTCAGAGCAGACAATATGTTATAAGGATGTCTCCCATTTGTGCAGTTTAGAAATGCTGATGTTGAAGGGGAACCACATGGCCTGGGTTGTGAATCAGCTATTGAAATCAAGTATTTTACTTCTGCTGCATGTTGTGCTACAAGGTGGTCCACTTTGTTCTTGGCCAGTTTCGTAGTGGCCACTTATCTTTGTGGACAGCTGGTTGGTAGTCACAACAATATAAAAAACTGAACAGTGACTGCAGCGAGCTGTTGCATATAACAGCTGTTTTCAAAAGAGGCCTGACCTCTTTGGTGTGTTAGGACAAGCCTGTGACAGGACTGGAACAGAAAGTGCAGAGGGAGTGGATTGGGCAGGTCTTGCACATGGATCTTCCGGAAGGGTAGTGTCTGTCTGTGAAGGCCTTTGTGAAACTTTTAGTCTTCCAGGCAAGGGAGCTACAACCACTACAGACATGGCATCCCAAGGTGGCCAGTCTGTATGGGAGTGATTTTTTTTTTGTATGTGGACAGTTTTTTCATCATGTCTGTCTGCAGTTCAGTGTGTCATCTTGACCGTGACTTGCAATTTGTTCTTTTCACGATATTTTCAAATAAAACTCTTGTTTATAGACTTTAGAATTGCCCATAAACTGAAGAAATGAGACAAAACAAAGGCTGCAACACATAATACAATGTGTTTTGCCCTTGGTCAATAAAAGCTAAAATAAATGTATCATGGCTGCAGTAAAAGTAGTAGGCCACTCAGAGAACACACTACAGCCATAAAAACACAAAACACAATGTATGTTGAGAAAACTGTTTGCTTCACTGTGTGTGTTTATGATTATTGTAGCATTCATAAAGAGTATTTTGTAACAGCATGCTGTAAGGATATCCGGTAACCAGATGCAGAACGTCACACTAAGTGGCTATAAAAACTCTGCAGGTTGTGAATGGAATTTTATGCAGAATCAATACTCACAGGAAAACACTCTACTTACCTCTCCTCTCATGCAAAGAATTTTTTAGCTTTGTTTCCTGACAGTTTGATAATAGGCCTAATTGAATATCAAGTTCACTGTAACTGCTATGAGTTCCCAAGTCTCATGTGAAAATATCAGCTGATGACAAATGGAGATGGAAATTATTCTACAAGTTTTCACAAATCTCAATGAGACTTTCAATTTTACGAGTGGTTTGCTGCTTGGGATCTAATATTTTAATTTTGAAAAGGCTAGATTACAACTCACCACATGGAGGAGATATTGAGTCACAGACAAGGACAACAAAAAGACTGATACACATGTGAGCTTTTGACCAAAAAGTCTTGTTCGTGGCCAGACACACTGCTCATTTGTGAGAGAGTTGTGGTTGCAGGAATATGTATGTGTATTTTCTATGAGAGAAGAAAGCCTTCTGGCCACAAGTTCACATGTATAGCAGTATTTTTGTTGTACCTTCCAGTGACTCAACACCTCATCTATATGTTATGAATCTACCCTTTTCTTACTATCATTGTTATTCCATCCTGAGTTTTCGATGCTTTGATTTCAATTTTGAAAGTATTTTCACACTGTGGTGCATGTTTGACTAAACGGAAAGAATCCTTGTGATGAAATCATCTTAGCTGTTCAGAACTACACATTAAGAACTATGTCCAGTAAAGACATAATGAGATAGCTCTGGAAGTTGTCAACACTAGTTCACAACTCAGGCAACCACAGGTACTGTGAAGGATATAGGCAGTACATTATAAGAGAGCCAGATTTTTGTGATGAGTGAGAGCTGAGACCATACATTATGCACTTTAACAGAGAAGCAACACAACAAAAAATTGGTAGGTTGACAGTTTCATTAATAAGTACTTATCAATCTTCATAGATGATGAGTTTTCAATGGTACCACTTCATATTTCCAATTGGTAATTATTTATTATGTAAAATGGGAAAGTATCAACAAGATACAAATTCTGTAACAACATACCTTTATTGACTCAGTAATATTCTTATAACTACTAAAGACTTCTGAGTAAAACAAATGCGGGAATAAGTTGTGTGTGACCTACTATCAGACGTCTGTAGTTCAAAATAGTCAATCAGCTGGCTTTTTTAGGGCAATACACTCAACAATTTGTTAATGACAAAGTTTAATAGTTGGGAATGATTTCATTCCTGAATGTGATAGAGGAATTAAAGTGCTTACTAAAATGAAATATTAAACTCTGAAAATTTCACGAAAACAAAATCGTTTTTCCTAGTGCACCCAAAATTTAAATTTCTTTTAAGCTTTGAAACAAGTAAGACAGTTTCGTGGGATTACTGTTTAAGGGAGTCAAGTATTTTAACTGGTAAAACACAATTAATAGTGTGGTTGAAACAAATTACAATACCTACCAATACAATTATTTAAAGCTGAAAATCAGTGTTTGCTTAGTAAAGATCACACAAAACAAACATGTATCAGGCAAATGCAAAAAATTAAAAAAGAATGTACTGTGTAGATTAAATTACACTCTGCTTTAGATGTCAAAATATAATAGATTAGGATAGGGACATGAGATCACACGGACATTACACAAATCAAATAAAATAACTGGACACCAGAAATATAATAAATTGGGAATAGAACGTGCAAATACCATTGATCAAAATATTTGTAGAGGGCGTCAGCACATCTTCCGTGGCCCGTAAATATGCGGTTTAGAGTTGTCCCCACTTTGCGTGACTGGTTGGAGCCAGGTGGTTTCTCAGGTGTCATGAGACTTTGGAATTTTGGAGGGCAGTGTTGCTTCCACAGATTTTCGACATCAAACTTGGAGTTCGTCATCTCTTTAGCCGATAGTAATGCTGGTCTAGTTGGTGTGGGCTTCATATCTATCTTGGCCACAACAATGCGTTCACTACGCTGTTTGTAGTCAAATTAAATCGGGTGATGCTGAGGGAATTAGATTAGGAAATGAGACACTTAAAGTAGTGAAGGAGTCTTGCTATTTAGGAAGTAAAATAACTGATGATGGTCGAAGTAGGGAGGATATAAAATGTAGACTGGCAATGGCAAGGAAAGCGTTTCTGAAGAAGAGAAATTTGTTAACATCGAATATAGATTTATGTATCAGGAAGTCGTTTCTGAAAGTATTTGTTTGGAGTGTAGCCATGTATGGAAGTGAAACATGGACGATAACTAGTTTGGACAAGAAGAGAATAGAAGCTTTTGAAATGTGGTGCTACAGAAGAATGCTGAAGATTAGATGGGTAGATCACATAACTAATGAGGAGGTATTGAATAGGATTGGAGAGAAGAGAAGTTTGTGGCACAACTTGACTAGAAGAAGGGATCGGTTGGTAGGACATGTTTTGAGGCATCAAGGGATCACAAATTTAGCATTGGAGGGCAGCGTGGAGGGTAAAAATCGTAGAGGGAGACCGAGAGATGAGTACACTAAGCAGATTCAGAAGGATGTGGGTTGCAGTAGGTACTGGGAGATGAAGCAGCTTGCACAGGATAGAGTAGCATGGAGAGCTGCATCAAACCAGTCTCAGGACTGAAGACAACAACAACAATGCTGGTCTTCTTGATTTAAGTCTTCTGCTCTCCAAGTCAGCTATGTCGCTGTGTATGGGCATATACGGGTTATTAATTATCTTACTGAACTCACTGAGAATACCATTTTTTGTCGCATTCCAGGTCCGTGGCTCAGTGTTGGCAGCCATACAGTGGGCATAGATTGTATTGTGCCACTGATGATGTGCATGGTGTCAACTACTTGTATGCGGGCTGTTAATCCACACAGGAACACAGTATTCTGCCACCGAGCAGACAAGCCCAACTGCTGATGTGCGGAGTGTGCTTGCTGTGGAGTCCCAAGTGGTGCCACACAGTTTATAGATGATGATGTTTCTTGTCCTCATTTTATTTGCAGTTTTGGTCAGGTGCTTCTTGTAAGAGAGCGTCCTGTCCAATATGAGTCCTAGGTGTTTGGGGTAGTTGTTATGGCTAAGACATTTCCCTTCAAAGATGACACTAAGCTCTCTTCTTGCTCAGTGGTTGCAAAGGTGGAAGCATGATATTTCAGTCTTAGATTCGGCTGCAGTCTCTGTTTGCGAAAATAGCCACTCAGCAGCTTCAAGTCAGAGCACAAGGTGTCTTCAGTAGCCTCGAATGATTCATGCTGCACAGCTATAGCGCAATCGTCTGCATAATCAAACTTCCTAGATTGTGTGTTTGGGATGTCAGAAGTACATCTACATCTACATGACTACTCTACAATTCACATTTAAGTGCTTGGCAGAGGGTTCATCGAACCACAATCATACTATCTCTGTACCATTACACTCCCGAGCAGTGCGCGGGAAAAACGAACACCTAAATCTTTCTGTTCGAGCTCTGATTTCTCTTATTTTATTTTGATGATCATTCCTACCTATGTAGGTTGGGCTCAACAAAATATTTTCGCTTTTGGAAGAGAAAGTTGGTGACTGAAATTTCGTAAATAGATCTCGCCGTGACGAAAAACGTCTTTGCTTTAAGGACTTCCATCCCAACTCACGTATCATATCTGCCACACTCTCTCCCATATTATGTGATAACACAAAACGAGCTGCACTTTTTTTTTTTGCACCCTTTCGATGTCCTCCGTCAATCCCACCTGGTAAATATCCCACACCGCGCAGCAATATTCTAACAGAGGACGAACGAGTGTAGTGTAAGCTGTCTCTTTAGTGGACTTGTTGTATCTTCTAAGTGTCCTGCCAATGAAACGCTACCTTTGGCTCGCCTTCACCACAATATTATCTATGTGGTCTTTCCAACTGAAGTTGTTCGTAATTTTAACACCCAGGTACTTAGTTGAATTGACAGCCTTGAGAATTGTACTATTTATCGAGTAATCGAATTCCAACGGATTTCTTTTGGAACTCATGTGTATCACCTCACACTTTTCGTTATTTAACGTCACCTGCCACACCATACAGCAATCTTTTCTAAATCGTTTTGCAACTGATACTGGTCTTCGGATGACCTTACTAGACGGTAAATTACAGCATCATCTGTGAACAACCTAAGAGAACTGCTCAGATTGTCACCCAGGTCATTTATATAGATCAGGAACAGGAGAGGACCCAGGACGCTTCCCTGGGGAACACCTGATATCACTTCAGTTTTACTCGATGATTTGCCGTCTATAACTACGAACTGCGACCTTCCTGACATTCCTGACAGAAAATCATGAATCCAGTCACACAACTGAGACGATACCCCATAGGCCTGCAGCTTGATTACAAGTCGCTTATGAGGAACGGTGTCAAAACCTTTCCGGAAATCTAGAAATACGGAATCAACTTGAGATCCCCTGTCGATAGCGGCCATTACTTCGTGCGAATAAAGAGCTAGCTGCGTTGCAGAAGAACAATGTTTTCTGAAACCATGCTGATTATGTATCAATAGATCGTTCCCTTCGAGGTGATTCATAATGTTTGAATACAGTACATGCTCCAAAACCCTACTGCAAACCGACGTCAATGATATAGGTCTGTAGTTAGATGGATTACTCCAACTACCCTTCTTAAACACTGGTGCGACCTGCGCAATTTTCCAATCTGTAGGTACAGATCTATCGGTGAGCGAGCGGTTGTATATGAGTGCTAAGTAGGGAGCTATTGTCTCAGCGTAATCTGAAAGGAACCTAATCGGTATACAATCTGGACCTGAAGACTTGCTTGTATCAAGCGATTTGAGTTGCTTCGCAACCCCTAAGGTATCTACTTTTAAGAAACTCATGCTAGCAGCTGTTCATGTTTCAAATTCTGGAATATTCCATTCGTCTTCCCTGGTGAAGGAATTTCAGAAAACTGCGTTCAATAACTCCGCTTTAGCAACACAGTCGTCAGTAACAGTACCATCGGCACTGTGCAGCGAAGGTATTGACTGCGTCTTGCCGCTTGTGTACTTTACATACGACCAGAGTTTCTTCGGATTTTTTACCAAATTTCGAGACAATGTTTCGTTGTGGAACCTATTAAAGGCATCTCGCATCCAAGTTCATGCCAAATTTCGCGCGTCTGTAAATTTTAGCCAATCTACAGGATTTCGCGTTCTTCTGAACTTCGCATGCTTTTTCTGTTGCCTCTGCAACAGCATTCGGACCTATTTTGTGTACCACGGGGGATCAGTTCCATCTCTTAACAATTTATGAGGTATGAATCTCTCAATTGCTGTTGCTACTATATCTCTGAATTTGAGCCACATCTCGTCTACATTTGCATATTCAGTTCGGAAGGAATGGAGATTGTCTCTTAGGAAGGCTTCTAGTGACACTTTATCCACTTTTTTAAATAAAATTATTTCGCGTTTGTTTCTGGTGGATTTGGAAGAAACGGTATTGAGCCTAGCTACAACGACCTTGTGATCACTAATCCCTGTATCAGTCATGATGCGCTCTATCAGCTCTGGATTGTTTGTGGCTAAGAGGTCAAGTGTGTTTTTGCAACCATATACAATTCGCGTGGGTTTGTGGACTAACTGCTCGAAATAATTTTCGGAGAAAGCATTTAGGACAATCTCGGAAGATGTTTTCTGCCTACCACCAGTTTCGAACAAGTATTTTTGCCAACATATCGAGGGAAGGTTGAAGTCCCCACCAATTATAACCGTATGAGTGGGGTATTTATTTGTTACGAGACTCAAATTTTCTCTGAACTGTTCAGCAACTATATCATCAGAGTCTGGGGGCCGGTAGAAGGAGCCAATTATTAACTTAGTTCGGCTGTTAAGTATAACTTCCACCCATACCAATTCGTACAGAGTATCTACTTCGACTACTACTGACAGACACAAACACTCTACCACCAATTCTGCTTAATCTATCTTTCCTGAACACCATCTGAGACTTCGTAAAAATTTCTGCAGAACTTATTTCAGGCTTTACCCTGCTTTCTGTACCTATAACGATTTCAGCTTCTGTGATTTCTATTAGCGCTTGAAGCTCAGGGACTTTCCCAGCACAACTACAACAAATTACAACTACAATTCCGACTGTTCCTTGATCCAAGCACGTCCTGTATTTGCCATGCACCCTTTGACATTGCACCCCACCCCGTACTTTCCCAAGGCCTTCTAACCTAAAAAACCGCCCAGTACACACCACACAGCCTCCGCTACCTGTGTAGCCACCAGCTGAGTGTAGTAAACTCCTGACCTATTCAGCGGAACCCGAAACCCCACCAAACCTTTGGCACAAGTCAAGGAATCTGCAGCCAACACGGTCGCAAAACCATCTGAGCCTCTGATTCATACCCTCCACCCGGCTCTGCACCAAAGATCCGCAGTCAGTTCTGTCAACGATGCTGCAGATGGTGAGCTCTGCCTTCATCTCGTAAGCAAGCCTGGCAACCTTCACCAAATCAGATAGTTGCTGGAATTGAGAGAGAATTTCCTCAGATCCAAAGCGACACATGTCATTAGTGCTGACATGTGCTACCCCCCCCCCCCTGCAGCTGGCTGCACCCTGTGCTCTTCATGGCATCCGGAAGGACCCTTTCCACATCAGGAATGACTCCACCCGGAATGCGCACGGAGTGCACCATGGATTTCTTCCCCTCCTTAGCAGCTATATCCCTAAGGGGCCCCATTACACGCCTAACATTGGAGCTCCCAACTACCAATAAGCCTACCCCCTGTGATTGCCCGGACCTTGAAGGCTTAGAATCATCCTCTGAAACAGGGCAGGCAGCTGCATCTGGCTCAATCGGAGACAGTGCCTGAAACCTGTTTGTCAGACGGACTAGGGAGACTTTCTGATCAGCCTCTGGGGACGTCTCTCGCTGCCTGCCACGCCTTTGAACGACCTCCCAATCAACCACAGGTGAGAGCTCAGCCCCACTACGGGCAGCAGCCGGGGCAACCACAGCGGCAGACAAATCTGGGGACAGGTGGGCCGAGGTTGACATCCCCGTGGTCCCCAAGTCCGGCTCCCCATAGTGGTGCCCATTGGCAACAGCCTCAAGCTGCGTGACCGAAGCCAGCGCCGCTTGCAGCTGTGAGCGAAGGGATGCCAACTCAGCCCTCATCCGAACACAGCAATCACAGTCCTTGTCCATTCTAATCGATGTTGAACAACAGTTACTGAAACATGAGTCCGTGCCTAGATAATGCAAGGAAAACATGCAAAGAATGTATTAACTAACCTGTACAAATGCGTAATGACTGCACTACAACCTTCCTGAATTTACAATTACAGTAGCTAAAACTCGAAATTACACCTCCTATACGAAACTCACACGCAATTTAAGTAAGAATCTACGAAGTAAACACTAAAGCGCGATGCTACAACTCTCAAATACTATAGCACGCCCGAAATTTATGAATTAAACAATGCAAGTACCCAAAAACACGCAAAGAAATAAAGAATTAAACTATGTAACAAATAAGTAATCTAGGGGTATACGACTTGCTGCTGCAGCTGCTTATCCAACGGCGGCAGGGAGCACACTGGCTGAAGAACAATGGATCAAGGACTGAGCCTTGTGGTAGCCTATTATTGAGAATTTTGGTAGAGCTCATTTGTTCTACAGTAATCACTTGAAGAACTCTCCGGGCAAGCATGTTATCGACGAGTCTGATGATATTTCTGCATGGGGTTAGTTGTATGTGTTTGTACAGCAGGCATTGTCTCCAGACAGTGTCATAGGCTGTGCACAGGTCTATGAATGCAACTGATGTGTTTTACTTTTTCCGGTAGCCTGGCTATATATGACATCAGGCAAAGTACTTGATTAGTGCAGGTTCTATTAGGTCGAAATCTTGATTGTTCATCTAATATTTGATTCCAGTATTTTTGGGCTGAGTCTGTTATACAGGAATCTCTTGAGTAGCTTGTATATGACATTGAGCAGTTTTGTGTAGTTAAAAGTATTTAAAATATGTGCTTTTAAGTGTGAAGTTTGTGGAAACTAGTACAATTATCGCAAGATTCTGGGACCAAAGTGAACCCACAGCAGCTGAACGAAAAGATAACTCATGTTACAAATAATGGATCTTCATGTTCCTTACCAGTGCTCCATATTCGACAAGAATTTTACTTGTAAAAGAAATTAAAACACATCCAATGAAATACTCATGGCATAGTGTGGCAGAAAACATTGAACTGTATGATGTGTATATTTTAAGCTGTTTCTCAAAATTTTTGGTTTGATTGTAAGTTGAAAGAGGAAAGGGAATGCACTTCATAACTCAAATTCGTCAAACACCATGCTGCTAAATTTATTGACGATTGCTCAACTTTTAAGTATGTTTGCCTTTGTTCAGCTCAATTTATCTCCAAAGGTGAAAGGACAAAACACCAAATATTTTGGAAGAA